>NC_051160.1:31878606-32061106 GCF_013339745.2 Dermacentor silvarum | reverse complement strand
TCTTGGCGAGTCGGAACAAAACGGCGAAGAGACCGTCGCGAAGGGGCGGGGGAGGGAGCAAATGAACGAAACTTAATTTCGGGGTTTCCGCCGCTGCTCTTGCATTTTTTAAACTCGGCCCCGCGCGCGGTGTCGTTTCGATGCGATTCTCAATCGCGATCCGCTAGCAAGGCTGCTCTTGTTTCGGCCCGGTGACGGTGAGGTTGGGTGGAATTGCCTGGAGGCGTCCTATAAGGATTAGACAGAAACAAGGAGCATAGAAGAGGGTTCAGTCGATTCAGCATACCGGGAACGACCGTAAGTCGGTGCTGCGGCTAGAAGGGAATAGTACTTTACAGTACAGGGTGTCCTAACTATCAGACTTTAAAGTAGGCAAATGCCACGTTCCTGGCAGAACCAAGGTATTGTTATTTGCCGTGGCATCGAAATACTCAGATTATTTTTTTTAGATTCCGCCTGATTACATAATAGGCTTAATTAATTAATCAACTTCTCAAATATTAGAATTAGATTAAAAGTGTCAATGAGAAAGTTGTAGAGTAACATGAAAATCTCCCGATACCGATTTATGTTGCTCAATACGTGCTACATATAAGTGTTTTTCCGAGCGTGAAAGAAGCCCGCGAATACACGCAAAGTGGCTCGAGCGGCCAGTCGCGCAGTAATTTTGAGCGTATTCGCGGGCTTCCTTCACGCTCGGAAAAACACTTTTATGTAGCACGTATTCAGCAACATAAATCGTTATCGGGAGTTTTTCCTGTTGCCCTACAATTTCCTCATTGACACTTTTCATCTAATTGTAATATTTGAGAAGTTGAATATTTAATTACCTTGGTTCTGTCCAGCTACGTGCATCTGCATATTTTAAAATCTTGGTGCATCATAGTTGGGACACCCTGCAGAGTAAGGGGTGTCTTATCTTTTTTAGCTGCACCAAATCTTTGGAAATCGCCTGTGGCAGATAGCGCAATTCTAATCGTTGAACTGAATTACTCGATGAGATGGACATTACTTTCACAAGCATTCAGATGCGCAATTAACTAATTAACAACATTTAACAAAATGAGATTTTTTACTAATTATTTACATCGCATGTTAAAATTTAATAATTCTAGCTGGTGCGTTTGCAAGACATATCGACATAGAGCGAATTCTAGGGATGGTACTGGTTTCGAGATATGCGCCATCTATCTCTCGGTACAAATGCACTTTTGCTTCACCTACTTTTAACAGCCAAGCTGTTTAACCTGGGCGTTTGCCGCCAGGTGTAACGCCGAAATGTGGGCCAATTTTGGAGGTAGTGCAGAAAGGGTTCAAGCGCAATGTAACATACCTCTCTGAACTAGCGAAGCTGTTTAAGCTCGAGGATAGTCCGTCGAGTGTACGCCGCAAAACCTCCGCCTGGCGATGACGTCACCATGCGTCGCCGAGCAACGCTTCGCCCCAGCTGCGCCGACCGCGCCGAGGCCTCGCCGCAGCTGCGTGAGCCGTGACGTCATCGCGCACGCCGCATCGCTTCGCCTTAGTTTTGCCGAGCCATGACGTCACCGCGCCGTGCGCAGTGGTTGCCGCGACTGCGCAGAGACGGAGCTAAGTCATGACGTCACTGCGCCGACTCACGGGATATATAACTCCGCGTCGCCACCGCGGCGACCCAAAAGCCCCGCCGTTTACGCACCGAGCACATCGCCGCGAATATGGGACGGCCGAAGAAGAGCGTCACTCCCGAAGAAGAGGAAGCGCGGCGCAAAAGCCGCCGCGCCGCTACTCGAGAGCGAGTGAGACGACTTCGGTCCGATCCCGAGTCTCGCGCCGCCGAAGCGGTGGCAAAACGTCGGCGATTCGCAGAAGTTCCGGAGTTACGAGCCCGCGAAAACGAGCAAAAGCGTTTCAGCGTCCAGAAGCGTCCACATACTTTATTGGCCGAGTGTTCGTTGCTCCTTGGGCTGTCGATGATTCCGGGGTGATCTTGCTCAAAACGTGGCCGAGTCTCGAAGCATAACGTCGCAAAAACTTGGCCGAAACGAGATAAAGCTAGGTGGGGTCGCCAGCTTCGTTGTTTGCCCAGTCTTCGTACCACTAAAGTGAAGCTGCTCCTAATTTTTTTAGAGAAACACTGTTTTATAGACTGAGGACAAATGTGACTGAAACGCTGATGTATTTCGTCGGACAATCTGAAAATTAATACATTGAAACCGGTGTAGTCCTGAGAATTTGTTCCAAGTGGATACGCCTTGCGAACTCACTAGCTACATTTAGTAAATTGGCATACTGTGTGCCGTAAAGTAAATAATTTAAAATTTTAAATAGTACAATATGCTAGATATTCAATTGAGTATTTTGATTAAGCAATGTCCACCTTATCGAGTTATTTACCTCAAGGGTTAGAACTGTGCTATCGGCCACGGGCTATTTTAAGAAATTTGGTGCAGCTGAAGAAACACCAGGTATGAAACTCTTACACGTTCACGGTATTTTCATGTCCAAAGAACATTATAATCTCAGTAACGTGGGCGCATTCGTGGCCTCGTGGTCATAGACAAGCATACTTTTGAAGGTAATAAGAATATTTACTTTTTTGAGCCTTTCCGAGAACAGATTTTTGAGCCCAACAGAACAGTCCTAGAAATTACGTTCCGTTTGGCCATTGTCATTTCCTCCAAATGTCTGCAGATCGTCTCAGATATGGTAGAGCATCAAACACTCACCACACGTATTTCAGACTTAATTTTCGAACAAAAAAAAGAAACAATAACGAAACTGGCTATCGACGGGCAATGGTGGTAGAACGTATAGACAAACGTGACCGTATTTCGAAATCTTTTTTGCGTAAGGACGCCGGTTAGGTTGTGTCCGCGTGCAGAAATGTACGTAGGAAGACAACTCATACCCTTGACAAGTATCCAGACTATCTGCGAGGCTGGATAAATTTGCTTAACGAGCGAACATGTGACATCCGTCGAAGAAAGCTCAAGACGCCGGGGCGTTCACTCTCTAAAAGATACCAATCTCCCTAAAATGCCGTTGATGAGACCAAAATGGAAATTCTTCATTTTTTTTTCACGTTCTCGGTCAGGAAGAAGAAGCCGTCGCTCGCGTCAACGTCGGTCGACGCAGGACCGTTCCGACGGGACAACGAAAATGCCCCGCGGTGTTTCCACCACCTCGAGAACTGAACGCTCAAAAATTATATTTAAAAAAAGCGAGAGAGAGAGAGAGAAGGAAGGAAATATGCGGCTAAACGCGTCACGCCGAGAAACGAAGGACCGGCCCGTTTTTCTCCCCCGAGGCGCGCAATTAACGGATTTCCCCTTTCTTTCCGTTCTCGAATCGCCGTCCCGGCAAAACAATACAATTTTTTCGCCTTTTCAGCCCCAAAAATTACGTCGCCGCGTCACCGCTGCCGAGCGACCGTTGTTCGACGACCGCGTCGAGGACATTAACGGTACAAGGAGAAAAGAAAGACCGCGTAGTACAGCAGGCCTCCGGGCGGTCTCACGGCCAGTGTTCCTTCCTATCTACCCTTAGGAATTTTTATCACCGCGAGCGACGACGGGCTTTTCATCTCAAAGGCCCGTCCCGCCGACACGTCCTCTCTTCTCTCTTTACACTTTTTCCCGCAAATTTGCGGCTGTCAGCGAGAAAGGGGTAAGTACAAAACAGAGAGTACAGTAGGGAGAAACATTAAGTATAAAACAGAGAGAAAGGGGCAAGTACAAGAATAAGATCAGCATATCTTGGGTCGGAGAACGCGTGGTCGAAACTATAGAGGCCTACGTCGTCCTAACGCCAGCCTCGAGCGGCCATTGAATCGCGAGAGGGAGAGAGAGATTCTCCAACTTGAGCTAGACGTCATTAGGGCCATTACTGTAGATCTTAATGACGTCTCGTGCTAGCGCTAGCGGGCGCGCTGCGCGCGGTAATTACGCCCAATTTTCGCGGCGCGTAATTGAAGAATCTTGCAGATTTCTTCGTGCGTGGCATCTACGCTGGCGAGAGAGACGAGATCGCTCGCGCCATTGTTCTACGAGTGAGAGAACCGAGCTGGACTTCCATATCTGGAAAGCCTTTCATTCTTGATTTTGGATTGGCAATTTTTTTTTAATTTCTGACTGAGGGTTTGGTACGAAACGAAATGAAAAGATTCTAATCGAGTTCTTTTTCTTTCGTTCGGAGATGATTGAATAAGAGATGAGAGTCGGACGGGCCCCTTTCGGGGCGAGCTTCGTGAAAACGAAACGGAATGAAATGTTCTTGATGAATCATTTCAGCTCTGTTTCCTGCTTGTACCCCTGGTAGAAAGATTCGGCGGGCTTAGATCAACGTTAAGGTATGCCATAGGATGTAAGTAGCCAGGATATGCTTACGCTTATGAATATTTCTGAATTTGTCCACTCATGGTTAACGCATATTTGTTGATGAATTGCACATGTTTCATATGCTCCAATTCTTAAAATCAATCAATCAATCAATCAATCAATCAATTAGCGTTCTGTTTATTTAATAAATTTAAAGTACATCAATAAGTTCACGGAACGAGGTCCCAGACGACAACGCTGGTGTGGGGACCCTCTGTCAGGAAGTTAAAAATTAAATTCCGGGGTCTTACGTGCCAAAATCACAATATGATCACGAGGCACGTCGTAGTGGGGGACTCCGGTTTATTTTTCATCCCCTTGGGTTCTGTACCGTGCGCCCAATGCAAGGTACACGGGTGTTGTTGTATTTCGCCCCCATGGCAATGCGGCCGCCGCGGCCGGTACAGGCCGGTACAGACATGTGTGCGGCTTCATTTCTGCACTCTCGTCTATTCATAACCCACGAACTACATTCGCAATCCTCAACCTTGAACTGTAACATATAACCTCGCTCAGCTTGGCCTTTCATTTATTCTGCTTTCCGTCGTGTCTTAGAACCAGTGTGCAACGTATTACACGTGCCGCTCTAGCGTTTGTTCAATCGTGCGTCACGTGTTACTGGGTTCCGGTAACCAAATGAGCAAACATCATCACAGCGTTGATTTCGCAGATATTTACGTATTTCTCCTTGCGTATGTATCCACTTGCCTGTGTAAGTTCGTTCCACCCGTCTTTCATTTGCTGCGCTTCATACGTATTTGTTGCTATTACATAACCTTCCTGTAGAGCGTGCTTTGCCTCACGGTTGGTGTGCATGCGGCAAAGCTTTTTTTTACTGTGTTATTGTGAAGGATCAGTAGGAAGGAGGGAATCACATTTTAAAGCGATTACCTTTCTTCGGCTCTTTCACCCGTTTTCGTGCTTGGTGGTCTGTGGTCGGAAGTTGGTAGTCGGAGGTTGGTAGCCGGATGTTGGTGGTCGGTAGTTTGGCTTTCACAGGTTTCACCACCAATACAAAGGCACCAATACTGAGGTCGCGCGCTTTCGCGCAACCAAGTTGTGGAGTGCGCTCGTCATCTAATGTCAAATATTATAGCTCCTCGAGACTCACGAGCTGTCGACATATACTATCGCCACGTATGTACCAGGTAACGGATCTGTTTTATACCGGGCATTACGCACTAAAACCACAAAACGCTACCTAGGTATCCTCACTACAACAAGTATACGCCATCAAGCGCATCGCTCCTTTAATAAAAACGAATGGATGTTTAGAAGCATTAAGCTATTTGCTTAGCTTTACAATCATCGTCTACCGTTTCTACACACATTTATTAGTTGCACCAAAGGTACCCCGTGGCCCCTGTTCGAGCTGTACTTTGTCGTTCTAGCTTAGCCCGTTATTTCAACAGAAGCGGACAGCGCAGGTATATCCTAAATCTCACTGGGAAACGGCCCATTCCTCGCAGCTACCATGATGGTGATAGCAATATCCCCACCCGAATTGTTGTCGATCGGTATCAGAAACGAATCGGCAAGAAGCTCTGTCAAGTGCTCAGACATCCTACAACTTGAGTAGAAGCACTTAAATATAAGAAATGGCCCGTAATGTTACTTATGTAGCTCCTCATGCGAGTGCGATGCCGTGCGGTAAAGCCAAACTGCCGATCCCTTCGCGCTACGCATCTTAATGAGGCTGAACTGAAACGGCGAGTAGACAAGCAACAACAACAAGAAAGATCTGCGCAAACTAAACCGCATTTCGCTTCGTACGCCTACGCCTCCCCCCTTTTCATCCGTGAGAGGCAGGAAGCGCAAAAACGTCGTCAAAGCTCTCGAACGCGCGCATATCTTTTAGGAAAAGCTCGGCTCCGGAGACTACATACCTTGCCTCGCAAAGAGCGGGCAAAACATTGAACTGCGTATTCATCAGCGTGGAGGAAAGCGAGAGCGGACGGGCGCGCATGTTGCAAGCGTAAGCGTAGGATAAACGAAGGGCGGGAAGACGGAGGAGGAGGAGGGCGGAGCAGGTACGCGAGGGAGAGGAGGACTGGCGCTCTTCAAAGACACTTTCGCGCATGAAAGCGGCAACGAGAAGGCGCGGCTCTTACGAACCGGGGAGCCGTCTCTTTTGCCGGCGCGCACTTGGGCAAAAAGGGGTTATCACGCTACGGCGGAGTTTCTCGCTGGCGTGCCGAGCAGGAGGAAGACGACGAGACGAGAGAGGGACGCTCGCTAGGGAGCGCGCGTAAACAACCATACGCCCCGCATGACGCAAGGTGTTGTATACGCGAGCGTCCTTCTCTTGTTCTTCTTGCTTAGTAGTAGCAGTAGACGCGGCCGGTATGCCCGCACAGAGCATCGCCGGTTCACGCAACGTCGCCTACTGTGCTTCTTCCCAACTTTCTCTGGCGCTGTATCGCAAACGCCCCTCTCGACGCCGCAAGCATGCGCGTGAGTTAGTTGCGATGGGAAAAGGTCAGGAGGATGCGGAAAGGGCAGAGGAGAGGGGGGTGGGGATGTTGAATGCGGATAGAACGCTTGCTTGACGTATGTAGGAAACACGACGAAAAGCGTATAAGGACCCCGACGGGAAGGAAGGGGTGACGCAGGCATGGATGCGAACCGGGGGCGATCAGACAAGAAAACGAACCACGTGCTTGCTTTGGGGGCTGTAGTAGTTCTCGTCAGTGATGCTTGAAGAGCTTCGGCTGCTGCTGCTGCTGCTGCTGCTGCTGCTGATACCAAAGAGTAAGGACTCGACGAGCTGCCGTGCGTATGCCGGCAACACCTACCGAAACAGGAATCTTGGGCCTCGCGTGGCGTGCGCGTGTTTGTGCGTGTGGCTCGCGCTTCGACGGCGCATACATTACGCGGCGCGCGCTATCTGCTCGCGTTTTATTCGGCCGCTGTTGCGCGGGCCATTCGTATTCAAATGAAGCGTAAGCGAAGCGTTTGGTGCCCGGCGACAGCTAGGAACGGGGCCTGGGGCGACTCTCGAGCGCTAGCTACGTACACGCCGCACGTGATCGTGATGATGAGCTGAGCCTCGGTTTGTTTCTGCGGTTTCACTTCTAGTCGCGTCGCACGAGCCTCAAGTGAGATGGACGGAGTTATAGTTTGCGGTGGCGAGGAAGGGGGGGAGGGGGCAACCGTGGCACCGATGCGTCGTTGCTAGCGTCGATGCTTTCGAACTCGAAAAATTTCAACGAGAGAGAGTGACGTGAGAATTCGCGCTTGTTGGTGGATCATTTCGAGCCTTAAACAGCGCGATACAGGAGACGGACAGGCGAAGATTACGCGTCTCTTCCGCATCCACCTCTTCTGTCCTCTCTTGTGATGTGCTGTTTAAAATTCGATACCATGTCGAAATAAACGCAAGTAAACGAGGCGCGAAAAATTACGAATTGCAAAGCGACACTCCAGCCGACTTCGGTAGCCGTGTTCCGATCAGGGTAGAATGCAAAAAAAAATGTTCGTATGCTAAGCTTTCTCGGGCACATCAATGAAGCCAAAAATAGTGAAACCAATTTGACACTCTGCATTACGTTGTCTCCGATAGCCCAGTTATTCCTGCGTGATAATGAACTCTATGGATCAAAACACATCTATGAATCAACAACTTCACCTGCAGCAACATCAGGCTATTCTTATGTCCGCTACGAGACCAAGGCCTCTCCCAGCGATCTTCAAGCATCCCTGTCAACCTACAACCTAAAATCAATCAACCTACAACACGTCAACGGAAGCGCCAGATGATTTCATGCTAGCATGATAACAAGAAAAATACCAGAAGGCAGATAATTATCGATGCATGTTCGTTTTAGGTCCATGTTGCAAGTTAAAAAAAAATTGAATTGCGTGACATTCCGGTGTTTTATGTGCCAATACTTCGATCGTATTATCAGGCACGCTGCAGTGGGAGATAGAGTATTAATTTTGACAACGTGGGCTTCTTTAACGTGCATCGAAATCTAAGTACACGAGCGCTTTTTTTTTCAATTCCTGCCCCCATCGGAATGCGGTCGCCGCCGCTGGGACTCAACCCGCGACCTTGCGCTCCACCACGCGACGCCATATTCACTAATCTACCACCGCCGGTTATGTTGAATGACACGAGATCGAAGAGGCTGGTGAAGACACAGATTTTGTTGCACACGTTTCTCTTCCCAAACGTTAAAAGGAGGCACTCGTACGCAACGACACCTGGCATTACTTCGTAAGGACTAGAATCTCGCGTATAGTAGCGCATTCGTTCGCCTACTTCGTTCAAACCAGTCGTGAAGATCCTCTCGCCTCGAAGCTGGCCCGATAGGTTTTCCGATAGCAAGGTGGGTGGTTAAATTATTTGCCGTGAACTCATTAACGCCCCCGAGTTTGTCGAGACGGTCACTCGGCTGGCCACGGAAATCTCGTAGAGCAGCAGTCAGCAAGTAACCTGCAAGTAAAACCTGCTTATCACGTCGCGCCATTCGCCGACGTATTGAGAGCGGAAATACGCACGTTCCCTCGTTCAAGGCGCTGAGGTTTCGGCTGAACGTGTGCACTCAAATTAATTCCTCTTATTTGTGTCCGTATCATTTGTTATCTGTATCTCTTTTCTGTATCATATGTCCTGTTATCTGTAATCTACATCTTGTATCCCGGCATCTACGCTGCACCCCCACTCCCCACGCCCCCACCAAGTTGACTGTCTTGACATCTGCATACAGGTTGCATGCGAAGATGAGACACGTGAGCAATCGCTACGTAGTGCAAGAACACCTAACCCGGTGAGAAGAGTCCGCTTGCAACGAGGTGTTCCTTCGCGCCTGCTACCGCGACGCCTACGCAGTAACGAGACGCGTTTCTAAACGCCGCCGCCGTCAACGCATTCCGCGCGAGCTACCTTAGCAGCGAGCGCGATGGAACAACCTCCTCCTAGTATGCACCCCTTTCGTGCGCGAAAACAAAAGACGGCGGCCGAGAGACCCTACGAGCAATTTTCGCCTGTTAACAAGAAGGAAGCGAGCGCACTTATGCGGGAGGCCTCTCTTCGAGAACGCGATTACGCACGCTATACACTGCCAGTGCTAACGGAGACAAAAGCCGGGACAAGCAGGAAGAAGAAGAAGAACAAGCAGAGAGTACGCAGTGAATGAGTGTGTGAGGCTTCTCTCCTTCGCAGCGCCACCAGCCGAAGGCCCGGCGCCGACAATGGAAGGAAGGCCGCGCCCCCGTGGAGAGCCAACGCTGCTTCTTCCGGGGACAAATTGCTTTCGCATGCAAATGGGCAAGTCAGGTGCGCCACAATAGAGAGAGAGACACACACACGACCCGTAAAGAGGTTGGGGGGGGGGGGGGGGGGGGGGCAGGAAAAGGAGAAAGAGGTTTCGTCGTCGAAGTGGATGTGTGTTTGGGGCGCGGCTAAGGTGCGAGAGCTTTCTCTTTTGTCTCAAACCACAGTGGCTGCCGTCGGGCACAACAAACACGGAGCACCAACGTATGCACCTCGCCCCCTCAACCGCCTCCCCCCAACCGCTCAGCGTGCCTGGGCGTCTAAGGAGGTGTGCACGGCGATGTCGGCGACGACCGTTATCAATTTGCGTTTAACAATACGACAAGAACCTTCGCTCCCTTCGTTTCATGCCGCCCCCCCCCCCCCCCACTCCTCGATGTCCTACCTCTTTTCACCCTCACCTCCCCCCCCCCCTTTCATTTGTCCTTTCATTTCGCAGCCGTAGCGTCAACACGTCGAGCCGTCGTTTGCGAGCGCGTAGCCCCAAAACCATGTGCGTTGTCGACGAAGCAATGACGAAACGCAGAGGAAGTGGATGGGGAAAAGAGGGCGAAAGGGGAAAGGGAGTGGGGGAGGGCGGTGCGAGCAACGGGACCTCGCCTGATGCCTCGCGACAAGACGCGAGACAAAAGCAGAGAGAAGACGAAGAAGCAGAAGAACGAGGAACAACAACACGCGCGCGCACAATGCGATCTGTAAGAACCTCATGGCCCGCTGTCCCGCACGCGAATCTTTGTCTGTCTTTCCTCTTCCTTTTTCTATTCCTTTCCGTTTTCCCGCAGATTCAGTTGTTTGCCCCGTCGTGTCGTCTCGAAGCCTTTGTTTTTCTCCCCCCTAGAAGTTCATTACGATCCGCGCGCGCCGCGCGGTCGCGTTCTGTCGCAATTAAAGGCGCGGAGCGCACAGAGTGCTGCGGAGAAGACCGAGGCTTTCCATCGCTTAATAAGCAACGAACGAAGCCGAAGGAAAACAGGAAGACAACTTCCCCCCCTTTCTCCGACCACGATTCCTCAGCGCGTTTCCTCATTTTCAGCTCTCTCTCTCTCGCTCTGCACAGCGTCGCAGTCTTTCGCTTCCTTCTCTGCAAGCACGCCAGGTTCGAAGAGACCTTTAAGCGAGGGCAGCGCGCACGGAAAGGTGCTTTTCCCACAATGCGCGTATGTCGTGTCCTTAGTCGTAAAAGACCCGACGCCACGGCCCTATTCGCCGTCCTCCGCCCAAGTGAAGAAAAAGAAAAAAAAACGGGGACGATTGCAACCGTATTTTGTCAAATCTAAGCATCCTCCCCAATCGACAACGCTTCCTCTTGTTGCTAGGATCGAAAAGTATCCGAAGAGATATTTGTGTGCGAATGTGCGAATGTAAAGATACTTTCGTGCTAGTGAAAACCGGCTGCAGTCATAACTCGAACGAACGTCACGGGGAAGTTGTTCAAAGAATGCTGCCCCTTCACCAGCCACGCTCGGTGCAACAAAAGTGGGTTTATTGATTCGGCGTCGAGAGCAGCGCAGAACCGCAAGTGACGATGAACGTCGCGGCAATTCACAACGCTAATGATGTCCTATGTAAATGAGAGCAGTGATGACGTGGCGGGATATTACACATGACCCTGAACTTTCGGCTTCGCGTTTCTGCAAAGTCAAGGCCCAGTGCAGTCGGCCCTTATGTTACCTAAAGTACCCGATTAAGTTGAGGAGCGACCCAACATCAGCCAACGTTATCGCGTAAACGAAGCCGCTACTGCAGATGAACCCACCATACTACAGATTCTAGCCACTGTAACCATACCCAACGAGGCGGACCAAGCTCGATCTAGGTCACCGCATAGAGTTTCTAAATAAAAAACTATATGAAACTCTATGAGGTCACCGCCTCCCAACACCTAGTAGTTCCAGACAGAGTGTCGTAACTTAATAAATGTTTGTTCGACTCTTTCTGTCCAAAAGGAATTCTCCTAAATTTAGTTTTTCTCTTGAAAATAACACTGCTTAGTTTTGATGTAGTAACCATTCTTTTATGTGGGTTCACGTTTATCTCGTGCTTTTTGACTTGCTTTTGGGTCTGTCCTTTGGGTCGCGTTGTTACGCGTTCTTCGTTCTAACTTCGCTCGATTGTAATTTCGCGTCATTTCTATTTTGCTAAAAAATAGCTTTATAGTGTTGCTGTTGCGTTTTTGCCAATATAATTATGAGTTGTTGTCCCTGTTTCAAAGCTACGTTTCACGCTTATTGCCAATGTTTGCAAACTTGCCTGTTCCTTGCTGACACATGTTCTATTTAGACACCCTTGCTATCCATTGGCTATGGATCTAAACGTTCTGTATGTATTTTTTCCTTGTACAATGCAAGCAAAATGAATGCATAAATAAATAATTAATTAATCAAGTAATTAACTGATTAATTATTGAGTTTTTAGTTGTTTACAATACGGAAACCCTCTCCCACTTTGGACATAGTGGTCATGTAGGATAGCTAAAACAACAAGAGGCGCTGATATTCGAATAATTACGTTAATTTCTCAACACTCCTTTCTGTCTACTGCTTTGATTGATTGATTGATTGATTGATTGATTGATTGATTGATTGATTGATTGATTGATTGATTGATTGATTGATTGATTGATTGATTGATTGATTGAATAAATAAATAAATAAATGAGAGGGAGGGAGGGGTGAGTGAGTGAATGATCAGTGAGCGAGGGAAAGATGCAGGCTGAAAGAGAGTGAGTGAGACGGGGAGCGTGCGATTAAGCCTGGTGCACTACCATCTTCCCTGCAGAGTTCCTACACTCAGTTTTCATTGCTGCATTTCGGGGCAAATGAATCCCGCATAACCTGCCTTCACTAGAAAAGCTGGAAGAAGATTACAAAGTGGCGCGTTCCCCCTTCTCTTCCCGACGCTCGTAAGTTTATGCCGCAACTTTTGTCTCTCCTCTTTTTGCTTTTACTCCCCCGTTCAAACTCGACTATGCATGGCTTCCGAAACGAAGGCTTAGCATTCCGCCTCCAATCGCACGCTCGCCTTACTCCGACTTACCACACCGGAAGCTACAGCGCGGTTCCAAGAGCAGCATGTTTACTCCTTACGCGTGACTTGCCGACTAATCTATACAGAACGCCTAAATATCCCCCAACGCCACGTTATGGAACAAAGAGACAGACAAGAAAAAGCACGCGCGCGATACCCTGAATCCGACGAGCACACACAGCCACATCGCCGACCGAAGCGCTGGCCGAAACAACACTGAAAAGCCAGGAAGACAGCCAGCGCAGCTCGATCCTCAGCTTCTCTCGCTTCACTCAACCCAGACCCGATACTAGCGCAGCTACACGGGCAAAATGAGAATGCCTTATTACGTGTCCCACCGGCGTGCCGCTCTCACAAGCACGTAGGCGCGCCTTCTACTATACTTCCACGTCCTAAAGTGCGCCGCGCAGACCTGCCGCTCCCTTCTGTCCTTTCTTTTTTCCCGAGCCGTCCCTGTCTCCGTTGTATCGTCCCATACGTCTGGCCTCGTCAAGCCGTACGGCGTCTTGCCCGTTTTGCCCGAGCAGACAAAATTCCTCGCTGACGTCAGGTATGCGGCATGGGATCCCGCGCCTTTTCCCTTAACCGGGGGACGGGGAAGGACTCTTATTTCTTGCTCCCTAAAACCTCGCTGCTTCGGGAGAAAACGCTTATTAATCCCTAAGTGGGAGGAACGCTTGCTTTCTCCCCCGCTCAGGTTGTCTCTCTTGGTTTTGCCTATCCCTTCGGCGCCGAGCGTGCTTCGGGAGCATCCGCTGATGAGCTACGCGCGCAGGAGCATGGCGCGTGTACGGATAGCGATATCGTATACTAGACGTCCCTCGCGAGACGTAATTTCGCCGTTGCTGCTCTTCCGTGGCCTGGCTGTAGGCTGGGCCCGCTCGGTGTCCTTCTCTTCGTGTTGACGTCGCCTTCCGCGCTGATTTAACGGATGCATCCATTCGCAAACTAGCCGAATTTTTATCCTTAAGGCTGGGCTCAGGGAGCGCCCCGGACTTCGTAATGAACTTTCACTCGCGTGCGTGGGGCGTGCACTAGCTGCATTTTTTGTTGTTCTTCTTGTTTTTCTCTTCTTCTCAAACCACCGAGCAGCGAAGGTGCCACGGAGCAGAGATGAAATCATCATCACGTCTCGCACGTAACGTACTGAGGACGCAACCTTGAAGCTCCCCGGGCAAAGTACACTGTTTCTTCCGTCCTGTGACAAATGATTCAGTTTGACAGCCCAAACTTCTGCATCGCTTTGTGGCGCAGGCTATCTATCGAAGCTTCCTTCTTGGGTTGCTATCCAACGAAGACCCGCACAAGTCAAAAGCTCGGCGCGAATATCCATACAGCGCGGAGAGTTGCCGCCGGTTGTCGAGGCGCTCGGAACAGACTTTCAAAAATGGATATGCCGCATACCCTGGGAGGGCGAAAACGGAAAAGGCAGGGTAAGGAGGGGGGGGAGTGAACTTGGGCCGCTTCAGTTCACTAAAAACCGCGCCGCTGCTCTCCGGAGCACGATAATAATTAATCCCGTGGTTAATTGCTAATCAATTCTCGGTTGCCACGACAACGACCGGCCGCCACCCGCGGCTTCTCTTCTTTCTATCCTTCGCGACCCCTCGTCGCGTCTTGACGTCAACCTTACGCCCTTCTTTTATAAACCCGTCCAGCGGGTGCAAGAGCTAAAGCCCCCCCCCCCCCTTGCCCCCTCTTTCCCTCTTGCGTTGTGGAGGTTCGCCCCAAGGATGAAAAATTGCAGTTTAATATTCCCGCTCCGGTCTGGGCCCGTGGCGACGCGCCGCTTCCGTAAGCTGGTGGAAGCTTCCCGAGCTCAGGAGGGCGCTCGGCTGGCGAAGCAAAAATTACGGTTGTGTGGTGTGTCGCGACAGGATGTACGAGTCACAGTTCGGTTACGAGCCGTCAAGGGAGGCTGCTCGCTTCGGCGCTGCGAGCAACAAAAAAAAAAAAAAAAACGCTTCCTTACTCTTCACCTGATGCCATCGCCGCTGAGTAACGTGTCTAATTGAGCTTGTTCTCTAGTTTCGTTTTTTTTTTTTTTTTTCGATAAGTGAGTAGCGGAATGCGACAAGCTGCCTGAAGAGCAAGTAAGTTGCCAACATGAAGAGTTGTTTATATCCATGCTGTAACCTGCCCTGCTGTAACTGCCCGAGGACAATGCGGGGTCATTCTTGGGTAAAAACAAAAATAGCGTTTTTTTTTTTTTTTTTTTTTTTTTTTAACGCGTGCGATGACCTGTATCATGCATTGTGCGTGAGCCCGAACTTCGCGGCCGCGACAGCCATTCTCCAGTCTGATTTAAATTCACGCGACAACTCCTTCGAGGTGCGCCATGTTTTTGGAGCCAATAGCAGCGCTGACAGTGATTCGCGCGCAACGCAGACGCTTTTAGCCTTCATGCGGGACACTAGAATAAACCAGAGCCTCTAGCGGCTTGTCGCTTGCAGATTTCGTGCGCGTGCGCAGAGCGCACGAATTAGACATTTCATGGCGCCACCCATGTCAGCTGCGGTAACATGGCCTATGTCTGGACGAGCATTCCCGGCCTCCTCTAAAGAATGTATTTCTCTTGACCGCACTTCGTTGCTCTAAAAAAAATTACAGTACTTGTTGACGTTCAGCCGCTCCGCCGCGTAACACTCCTACATAATTTACTCGCGCCTCGTTATCATTTAATAACTCTTAATGGAACAGGAACACATATCATTTCGCCTAAGAAGACCTATTGTGCTTCGGAACACAGATTACTATAAACGGTTTGTCGTGTAGTGCGACGCTGGTGTCAGAGGGAATGAGGGAATTGTTCTCAGTTCGGCTATTCGATGTTCTGATCGCCCGAGGAAATACGCCACGAACATTCCTCGTTGGTAGTAAGGCTCAGCTGAATATCTTCGTGACGACGAGGACAAAATTAACCCTTAAGCTTATTTTCCATAGATGGCATTCTTTTTACCGCATCATTCACTAACACCACTTCTTTCAAACACATCGCTTAGTGTATTTCCTGGCCACGGTTAATCCATTACCATACAGGGTTCAAGGCCCATTTCTTCACACGGCGGCTTACCGTCCAACAACAAAATGCATGCCTGCCCCCTACATTCGTCGGCTGGAGCTTTTATACTAGCACATAGCCGACCCGCAGCCGAACGGGTCTAAGGCTGAGGAAGATAAAGATAGGTTTCGCTGACCAGCACGCTCCTAAGAGCTGAAAGGTGTCACAACGAATTAATTAATTCGTCGTCACCTTTCCAGTTCCGTGCAGTAAAGTACGACGCCACTCTCTCGTGAACTTGGCATCCGAAATCTGCTGACGTCTTCCCTTAACGAAGACTGAAAATAGAGAGCTTAAAGAATCGTTAGCAATTATTTCACGAACTTCAATCCAATTCAGTTCAATTGAAATTTTAATGTTATTACTATTCAGGGTATTACTGCATAGAAAACATACAGACGACATTTACACGTGAAATACTTTGAATAAAAAAAAAGGGGGGGGGGGGGATTAAGAAAAGGAGGCGTCGTCTAGCCACCTGCACGTTGCTGTTTTACGCCAGAAGTCGGGACAAGAAAACGTCACCCGAGCGTATTCTTCGGCAATTCGAAGGAACGACAAGGGAGCCCCAACAAAACCCCATTTGTAATCGATTCCCTCTCCGACACGGTCGAAAAACAACGCCAGAGTGAAATCCTACTGAGCAGCTATATTTCCTTCCAAGCACGCGCTATTTTTTCCCTCTTCTCAATACCGGGTAGGTTCTCTCTGTCTCTTTCTCTCTCTTGATCTTCCATGTTATTACCGAATTAGAGATGAACACGACGGCGCAAAAACAAAAGGACCGATAGGCTGTTGCAGCTTCCTATTAGTCACATAGCGATCTCGTTTCCTTCTTCGTGGCCTCTTCTTTCTTTTTCTCTCGAGAGCGGGGGTGGCTCAGTTCGACCACGACGGACACGTAATTGAACACGAGTCTCGGTGTTCTCGGGGACGACCACGATAAGAAAAAGGAGACCCTATCGCCGTCGATGTTCATTAGTCGCTTCCTTCTTTCCCATTCAGAAAAGGCTCCTTCATTGCTCCTTATACTCACGTGGTTTCATTTATTTCTTCTTTTGTTTCCTTCCTCAACAAGCTTTTTTTTTTCTATGTTGATTGCAGACGCGCGTGTGCATATATGTGATCTCGCACAGAACGTAGATGAACGTCAGGGGAGGAGAGGGGGGGGGGGGGGGGGGGGGCTTGTTTTGTGTATGCGTCGGTAGCAAGCGAGAGAGGAGTGGATCTGAACGGTAAAACGGTGGGGCATATGAGAGACGGTGGATCTCAGGAATCCATAACACACGCTTGCCTCACGAAGCTTGGTAACCGCGGCCACGGTGGTGCGTAATACAGCAGAGCCGACCGTTATTAAGAATACTCCCTTCCTACTGCCAAGTCCCCCCCCCCCCCCCACCCCCCCCCCTCCCCGCCTAGCTAGCCCTAGCGTCCTTGCACGGCTCTTGTCTCTATAGTCTACCGAGCGCGCGGAGTGCAAGCATAAGTTACATCGCAAATACGACGAGTTGGCGGGACGCGGTGGAGACGAAGGCCTAATAGGAGAGGAGGCGAAAGACAAATACTATACCGCGGCGCGGTTGACGCACGGCGCACGCCTTCATGGGATACGCGCAGAAGCAAACAAGGCAGGACAGAGAGGGAATGAAGGTTGTGGTCCTGGAGCCACGGCTTGGCGACGCGGCCGTAATCGACCTGTCCCTTTTGGCTCGAGAGGTACGCGGCTTCTCTTTAATAAAGACACGAAGTGGTCATAAATCAGAGAACGCGCTCGCTCGCACGCCTGGCTGGGGCTAGCCGATCGGCTGGCGTTGCCTTGGGTTGCGAGCCAGGTTGAGGTTTGTAACCGAGTCGCCGCTACTTTGGTCATCGCTGGCGACTCGAGCGCAGTAATGGGAAGGAAAAGGAAAAGTGGGCGCCTGCACTGTTTCTGAAACGCTGACCGTGGCTTTGTGTGTGCGCGCGTACGAGCAGTCGGTAGCGTAATGGAAGACGAGGTGGTCTTTCATTTGTCTCAGAGGCATGAGGTGGCCGAGAGTATGTGTTGCGAACGACGCGTATTGAAGTATCGAACGCGTCCTCGTGTTTACATGTACGCTCAAGACTCCCTCCCGTGTAATGGAACGAAGCGATGGTACTATAGCTGAGCTCGAGCTGAGAAGCTAGGAATCTATATTCTGTTCTTTTCTTGGTGTCTTTCAATCATCGCTCCATAAAGAAAATGAAAAGTCTTCGGAACGAACAGCAGGCAGTTTAGCACTAATGTAGTAATAAGAAAAGGCACAGCTGGCGTTAGTGTTAGTCATTCGTTTTACCTGAGCCCATGTGAGTCAGCTATAGTTAGCTATAGCTACAGCCCATAGATGCCCATATAATCTACAGCCCATAGATGGGAAACAAAAAGTCGGGCTGCGTAGCACATGCAAATGCGGCCTAATGGTAGCATTTTTTTCGATCTCACTGTGTTCCTTGCAACACATATTAGAGCTTGAAGCAATTTTCAAACAATGATCGGCATTATTTGCCCCTAGCAGCACAGCAACCATGTACAGTGTAGGGTCGATGTTGGCCGACAGCTCTTGCGTGGGTCTTACATTCGACATCGTTGGTCATACGCCGGCCTTATTTACAGGCCTTCGAATAATAATAGCGGTATTAAAAGTCACAGGCGGCATAAAACCCAGGTATAGTGCCGGCCCAACACTGGCATCATTCACAGTGTTACTGGACCATTGTCAAACAATGGCTGGTAATAAATGTCCCTAAATGCACAGGAACTATTTACAGTGCAGGCCCAATCCTAGACGGGGTTGGTCCTACATAGGACATGCAATTACAACGCAAGTGCTACGCTAGCATTGTACAGAGTGCTTTTGAACCAGCGTAAAAATTGCCAGCCTTAAAAATAAAGCAAGGACAACGTAGGCCCCCACCTGGTTGGTGACAACAACCCTGCATTCGGCTTACCTTACACAACGTTGGGTCAACATTCTCCGCCTCGTTACAGTGCTACTCGACTTTTTTTTCGAAGCCCGGGAGACAGCTCGAAGGTAGCGCGCATACGTGATTAAGGGTGAGGTATAAGAGGAAAATGTCCACGTACGCTTTTGTAGTATCTATACACTATACAAAATCGAAACACGTACAAGAAACTATTGTGTTAGCCTTCTTGCGAAAAGAGAACACACATAGATGACGCACGAAGGATCGACACTATCCCTTTATTTGTAGACTGTGCAAATTGTTCATTCTTTTTTTTAGCTGTTTGAGAGATTGTATAAGCGAAAACAATGGGAAATAAACAACAATGAACCCAGAGAAAAATAACGGGATGAAAATTAAGGAGTGAGTGAAAAACCAAAACAAAGAAGGACTTCAGCCGCAGACATTCCGCTGAAGGCAGGGACAACAGTTTCTGTTATGAACAGTCAAAGCTTTATTCCTTTCTCGAGCCTCTAACCTCATCAGGCTAATTTGTGTTGTGTGCGTGTTCGTGTGCGTCTGTGTGGGCGTATGTGAGTGTGTCTGCGCGTGCGTAACTTGCAGCGAAAGGTTCCTGTGGCGGACATATACACAACAGTAACGTCAAAACTAAACTTGCTATGAAAGATAAGCACTCTGTCGCAGTCTTTCCGCACGAAAACCTGAAAGAAAGAAAGAAAGAAAGAAAGAAAGAAAGAAAGAAAGAAAGAAAGAAAGAAAGAAAGAAAGAAAGAAAGAAAGAAAGAAAGAAAGAAAGAAAGGAAAAAAAGAGCCGAGAAGCATACGTGAGGGTGGTATCATGCCAAGGGAAAGCAGGAAGGCCGAGAAAGCGAGAGCTCATCTCCAATTTGTTTGGTGTCCGAAGTAAAACAGAGCCCGCTTCGACGATCCATCAACCGCGGTGGGGCAGCAGCCACCGAGCTGCTGCTACTGCTGCCGCTGTCCCCGGTATAATTTACGGAATGGACCTCAGAGCGAAGGGCGAGCGCCGTGGCCCGAAGGAGGAGCAAGTATTACGGAGCCAAAGGAATCATTAATCAGGGCCGCCGGCGGAGGCCGGCCACCGCCAAGATGCGGTTAGGATACGGCGAATTAGCCGCTGCAGCGTGTGTCGGGTGGTGTCTGCACGGCGAGGCCTACGGGGGGACGCTTCTACGTAAGGACGACGATGTACTGCAGATGGCGGGGCGCTGCCGAAGCGGCGCTTATAATATTATGATAGGAAACCGCCCATCCCTGTCTTCAGCCTTTTTTTTTTTCCTGCCTGTCGTCAGAGCAGGCGTTGTAGGAGGGCAAAGACGTATTTCTTCTCTGAGGGTGTGCGTGAATGTTAATGGTGGACGAGCAACCCTGTAAGTGTGTGTGTGAATGAGAGAACTTCTTTCGTGCAGTTTCGGGATTCTTGTGTTTCAGGGAACATCGCTCCGAAGTTTTTCATATTAAGAAGGATGTTCACGCCGGATTAAGAGAGGTGCATAAATAATAGAGTAGTAGAAAGAGAAAAAAGGAATAAATGAAAGGCTGGGAGGTTAACCAGGACTGAGCCCGGCTGGCTACCCCTCACTGGGAGAAGGGAAGAAGAGGCAGGGAAAGATTAAGAGAAGCAGAGAAAGTAGTAGTAGTAGTAGTAGTAGTAGTAGTAGTAGTAGTAGTAGTAGTAGTAGTAGTAGTAGTAGTAGTAGTATGAGTAGTAGTAGTAGTAGTAGTAGTAGTAGGTTAGCAAGTGTGGATTTGTAAGTCAGTAACGGAGCAAACGAATAGGTATACAATGGGTATAAGGATGAATGAGTTCACTGGACAATATGAGGCGGTAAGTGAGTGAGGCAATCAGGTCAGTGAGTGACAGAGTGAGTGAGCCGGCGATTAATTTAAACGTAGAATTGCTTAGGGAGGCATGAGCGCCGTTAGTGGAACAGTGAGTGAGTGAGTGAGTGAGTGAGTGAGTGAGTGAGTGAGTGAGTGAGTGAGTGAGTGAGTGAGTGAGTGAGTGAGTGAGTGAGTGAGTGAGTGAGTGAGTGAGTGAGTGAGTGAGTGAGTGAGTGAGTGAGTGAGTGAGTGAGTGAGTGAGTGAGTGAGTGAGTGAGTGAGTGAGTGAGTGAGTGAGTGAGTGAGTGAGTGAGTGAGTGAGTGAGTGAGTGAGTGAGTGAGTGAGTGAGTGAGTGAGTGAGTGAGTGAGTGAGTGAGTGAGTGAGGCAAGAATGAGGGTGGTAGGAAACTTAGTGTCAAAGTAAGCGAGTGCAAGCCGCAGGGACAGCGCAAGAGAGTGACTAAGCGAGGGAGACTTCATAGACTTCTAAGCGATTGGGTAGTTACTGAGTCGGTGAGCGACTGACTTAGTGAGCCAGTGAGCAAGCTATTACACAATGTGATGCTATGCCTGCAGACTCACTTATCAACCACGCTTCGACAACACACATTATACTCGGGACTTCATCATTACATCCCACAATGACATAAAGAACGCTAGTCAGCAGTGCTGTGCTGCATACATTCTCATACACTTTGATTCATGTGCACTCGGTCCACTCGCTTCCTCTAAAGCGGCGAACCTATGGCAATCTTACAAAGTCATTGTAAAATGGAGTGGAAGGGAGGGGTGTAGTGGTCATTATGCAGCGAGCAAACCGTGTTTATCATGCAAGCAACCTGAGCAGTCTACGGGTGACTATTATATTATACCGCTGTGTGACCACCGGCCACCCAGGAATCACGACAGACAGTTGCTACGATAATCTAGTTTACGGTCTGAAGCGGTCCCCTCGGCGTTCATAGCGCATCTGTCTTTTGAAAACATTTGAATGGTTACAGCAAGTATTAGCAAAGCTTTCCCAAAGGGACAAGAAAGTGCTATCAGAAATAAGAAAATTGTGTGAATTTTAATCGACAAAGCATTTTTTTCTTAATGACATATCTTGAAAATGGTGTTTGCCTTGATTGCTCCACATTGCAAGCGGTCTTCTTCTGTCTTCTTCCCTGATGTCCATGTTAGTATTTTCTACTGCAAAGCATTATTGTAATTGGCGTCTTTGTTTCATGCCTTAACGGCGTTCTCAAAGGTACCGCTACGTATAGGTACCGCTACGTATTCAAAGTTCGGTGGTATGCCTGAGTACGTCCGGTGTTAAATAACTGAGAGAAAGTTAAGTTCGGCACAAAGTTGTTCTCAGCCGTGCTAACCAATGAGCCGAGAAGAAAACAGTACTCTCTAAATCCATTCCCCACCTCCCACCTTACTTTCGTGTGGAGAGCGGCAAGCTCTGAACTAACAGTCTACTCACTCTCTCTCTCCTCAGTGGAGCTCATCTTCCTGAATTCTATAGGCAAGGTCAAACAGGTTGAGTGCAAGTACTTTTCACGTCCACTAACGCTCGCTTCGAGCTCCTAACCAACCACCGGTCTTCTCAGACGCGCCGCTTCCTTTTAGAGGGAAGAGAAATCAACGAGCCGGTGCGCCTATCACGTGTACTAAACAGCGCGCGCACACGTGGTCAAATTAGGCGACGACACGCTCCACGACATAAACACACCAGAGCAACATACACACAAAAAAGAAAGAACTAAACCCAGGAACGGGTTTTCCGGCACACGAGTTCGACCTGTCAAACCAGCGAAAGTCAAATAAGACACGTCGTTCGGTCGGTCGGTCGGTCGACGGCGTCTTCTGAACACACACAAATGCAAGTGCACACGCCGTACTCTTCAGCACTGACTCAACAAACTTAAAGAAAAAAAAACGACCCGTCAACAGTTGTACAGGCGAGTCGTCGAAGTGGACGTTCGCTCGGACAGTCGAGTAGTCCCAACACTACGACGTCCCTGTCCCTCTCTCGTGTGATTGAACAAGCTTCACCGCCGGGCGCAGCCTTTGAGCGAGAAAGGCCAGAGTCCGGTAACTCGTGTGGTTTAAGGGGGTGGGCAAAAAAAAAAAGAAAGAGAAAGTCAGGAAATCGAAATTGGTCTGAGAGTCGGCCAACGTGCCGTCCAACTAATCACTGACCCCTCTTCTCTCTTTAACTCTTTGCCGGTCAAAAAAACTTTGGGGAGGCAGCGTCGCCGCGCCAAGCGGTGAAAACCTCTGTCGACTCCCTCGTGCACCGTCTCTCGGCAGCGGGCTCATCGCATGAAGTCGGGTTTCTTTACTTTCAGTTTAAAGCCGGTTATGAAAGACACGCCGCTTTAATACCTCTTCTTCACTCGGCGGGGTCGATGGGTACTGGAGACGCAGCTCATTTACACAGAAGAATTCATGCAGGAACCGTCGAAGATCATTATCAAAGTAAGCGAAATAGCCGGACCTGCCGTCGACTGGCGCTCACCGCACCGATTTGCCGCAGTTGATGTTATCTTTCTTCGGCATTCAGGGCGGCGCATGGCGCTGACTTCGTAGTTCTACGTAGTCAAGCGCTCGAGCAGCCTCCGAATGCCTACTTGGAGTCTACACTGACCACCTGTGTTCTTCAAGCCGACGATCTGGATTCTTTTTATATTCGTCTTTATCTCATCAAACAGCGCCGCCTGTCATCCGCTGTCTCTTTAAAACGACGTTCGCGATCCAACGCACCCAATAGGAGTCCACTGAAGTCCCGGGAACGTGGGGAAAATAGAGAGGAGTGGGGAGGAGGTTTGCATTTGGAAAACGAATTGAAAAACAAAGAATCGACTCGGCAAGTTGGACTTTCGTGGGGTTGCTCTCCGCGACGGAGTTCATTAATACTACGCCGGCGGTCAAACTCGCGCTGGGATTCCGAATTAAAAGCCAGGTGGGTGGAAGCCCTCTACTGGCCTTTGACGTTCAAGGGGATCCGGACCGTGCAGCAAGAGGCGTTGGGAGTGGGCTCGCTGTGGTGAACAGCAAAGGACGTGGAAGGAACGCAGGTAATGCAGAAAGGATCTGGTCCGCGCTATACGAATAAACGCGCAAAAAAAAAAAAAGACGGTCACCCCGTCTTCATTAGAAAAGGGCGCACGGGTCACCTCGGAAACCTCGTATTCAATAGACCTGCCTTGTTGAGGTGCTTACTGTTGAGGACTACAGGTCTGTAGACTACTGATAGACTACACATATGTGAAGAAACCATCTGTAGACTACACGTCTTTGTAATGCAAGTATGCCGCCTGTAGAGTTGTAGACTATATATTAGTGGATGAATTAATTCTGGGGTTTTACACGCCGAAACCACGATTTGATTATGAAGCACGTCGTAGTGGGGGACTTGGGATTATTTTGACCAACAGGAAATCTTTAACGTACCGCCAATGCGCGGGACACGGGCGTTTTTGCATTTCTCCCCCATTGAAGTGCGGCCGGGATTCGATCCCGTGACCTCGTGCTTAGCAGCGCAACACCTAAGCCGCCAAGCCACATGGCGGATAGTACATATTAGTGAATTACAGGTTCACGTTGACTAGAGATATGTAGATCATGGAGCTGTAAACTGCAGACCTGTCGACTGCACATCTATAACAGACTGTAAAACTGTGTCTGCAAAGCTGCAGACATCTATAAATGTACTGCAGATCAGTAGACTAAGTTCTGTAGACTACAGGTCTGTAGACTACAGGTCTGTAGACCTGTATAGCTGTAGACTACAGATCTCTGGATTACAGATCTATAGATTGCAGATCTGCAAACTACCGAGCCGTAGAGTTCAAGACTACGTATCTGCCGACTACAGAGCTCTCTATACTACAGATGTATGGACTACAGAACTTACAGTAGGCTGCAGTTCTACAGACTACAAAGCTGTATATGTGTACAGCTGTAGAACTATAGGCGGCAGATCTGTGGACTGCAGATATATAATCTACAGTTCTGCAGACTGCCGTGCTGTATTGCTGTAGACTACAGATCTGCCGACCACTGATACATAGACTACAGGTCTGAAGAGGTGTAGAATACAGATCATACAGGTCCCATAAAGTTCAAAGCTACATATATCTGGATTACAGATCTATAGATTGCAGATCTATAGACTACCGAACTGTAGAGTTGTAGACTACACATCTGCCGACTACAGATCTCTATATACTACAGATGTATGACTGCAGAACTTGAGAGCAGTAGGCTGCAGTTCTATACGCCTTTTCGCTCGCGCGATAACAGCAGCGATAGTGCGCTCCCAAGAAACTTCCGGTCACGGGCCTTATCAGTCTACTGTGCCGTATCACAAAGCGCACTCCTGCTAATCTATATCACCGCCACTGCCTTTCTGGATCGCTATAGTTAGCGGACTACGTCACTGAGCCAAACCGGAAGCCGTCCAGGGCGCATATTTGTAAACAGCGAAAAGGTCTATAGACTACAAAGCTCTATAGTGCAGTTCTAGAAACTACAGAACTATAGACTACGGAGCCGTAGATCGCTAGAGCCGTAGGCTACAAGCTACAAAGTGCTGGTGGACTATTTGTAGGTGTGCGTACATCAAGAATTGTGCCAGGTGAGCAAACTTCTGAAAGGCCTGCAAGAATTTCCAGCACAATTTTTATGTTTTTCTTTTTTTCCTATTTAGTGCTTGTTTCTTGATTGTCGTTCTGAGTCTAGATCGCACGGTAGCTTTTTCCTAAGCATTATGAACCAGCTAGTCCAGCAACAAATGTCAACTGGCCCATAGCTTTTGTTAACACGAACTAAAGCTTTCGTGGTCTGGGACCCTCAGTCTGCAAATTTACGCGCAATGTGTTTGTTCAAACTGGAGCTGACAGGTTTGTGTTCAATTATTATTTCTCTTGCAGTGTTACATCAAGAAAAACTACGTTTGGCAGGACCCCTTTGAGCGAATGGCGACTGAAGGAAAGATTGCTCGTTCTATACAAGATATACTTTGAAAAAAAAAAAGCGAGGTACATGCAGAAAGAACACCCCGTTCTGCCGCCACATTTTGTGTCTTTTCGCCACTACCATGCACGTGAGGCACATGAAATACAGTGCGGCACCCGTGTGTCTAAAAAGTGTCGTTGTTTCCACATGTCATTCCTACATCGAACAAACTGCCTAAAATGGTTGCTAATCACGATTCTGAAGGCGTGCTGAGTGTATTCTTTTCTGAGTACAACCTTGCTGCGCACAAATCTTTGAAAAATCTGGGGTGTTACGGCGTGACAAAACCACGATCTGATCATGAAGCACGCGCCAGTGGGAACTCCGGTATAATCTTGACCAGCTGGGTTTCCACCGAAAGCGCTGTACATTTTTTTTTTTTTTTTTTTTGCATTTCGCCACCTTGGAAATGCGGCCGTCGCGGCAGGAATTCGAACCCTGTACATCCTGTTTGACAGCGCAGCACCATATCTGCTAAGCCACTGCGGCTGGTGCTAATTCTTTCCTGTCTTTGCCAGTTTTGCTTGTTTTCCTTTGATTTATGCTTGTGTTGTCAATTCCAATATGGGAATGGGCTCCACCTTGCAATAATGCATGGTTGGCGCTGCAGCAAAAAGTAATTAAATATTTACTTAAGTAATTATTCAAATTCCTAATTCATTAATTAAATCACAGATAACAACTCGACAACCATGCGTTCTTTGTCGCTTTGTCACCAAACTAAGTCGTAAAAGGTAATTTCGCATCATCGTCACAATCGACAACAGCGCTTTACAGCATCGTGATCAAACTTACTGTGCGTGCATGAAAAAAAATTGCGCGTTCCAGATTGAGCCGCGATTGTCGGCTCCCCTCGCGCGCTTTACACATAGAACATACGGCACGCGGCGACGGTGTTGTCGCCCTTGGACTTTATACGGAACATCACGGCGACGCCGACGGCAAAAGGCGCCTGGAGTGCCCATATAATTCCCATCGCAATAAGAAACGTAACTTCAGCTGCTTAGTCAGGCATTCGTCGGGTATTCAAGTTGCAACGGCACTTCCGAATAACGGCATCGATTGCGTACACGCGGCTCGCCGCAGTTGGCGTGTCGAAGAACGATCAGCTAAAAGCAGCTCATTAATAACGCGCCGCGCATGTGTCAGTCGAAAGAGTGCGCCTGTATCTAAAACACGCCTCGATAAAAAAAAAAAAGAAAAGGAGCGAAGAGAAAGGTGCAGCGCCAACAACGTCGGCGTGTAAATAACTGGACGACGGCGCGAAGTGTGCCGTCCTTATCGGCGCGGCAACCCAAGCGCAACGTCGTAAAGAACAGGGCGAAGTAGGAAAGGGGGCCGGGAGGGGGGAGGGGTTAGTCGTGAGCCTCAAGGCAAAGCCAACACGTCGCTCCGTACTCGAAGCAGTCAAGCGATGCGCCGGTGGCTACTGCTACGTCTAGCATACGCTACTGTGTATGCTAGACGTAGACCTCTTCTCGCTTTCTTTTTTATCTCTTTCCTTCTTTAACGACGCCAGCGCGCGAATCGTTGTGGTGTGTGTGTACACACGAGCAGCATAAGCTGAGTAGAACGCGCACGAAAAGGGAAAGGCGGGAAAGAAAGGGGGGGCTGTGTTCTTCCCTGCGACACTCTCGTGTGCCGTGCCCCGACGCCTTTAAACGTCGCGGCACGCACCGCGCGAGATGCCGAGAATACACGCAGACACACACGACGACGACGACGACGACGTACGCGTGGCATCGATTTTGCGCGCTTCGTGCACGCTCACACACACACACGTTGGAAGCAGCGGCAATAGCAGCAGCAGCAGCAGTCAGCCGCCCTTTGCATTAACGAGTCGCCCACACCCCTCGCCCGCCCTCAACCAACAACACTTCGGCGCGAGGATATCCGGAAAGTTTTTTTTTTCTTTTTTTTTCTTTTTTTTTGCGCCGTGAAGGTCGACGGCGTCGTTTTCTTCGCCGCACGCCGTCACCACAAACTATGTACAGTGACACGGAACCGCTAAGCGAGCACTTTCTGTCGTCTATAGGGAGCTGCGTGGGGGTGAAGCAGAAATGAAGTTAGGGCAGTGGATGGGGTGCGGGGGAGGAGGAAGGAGAACGTTGCGAGAAGAGGCCGAGGGGAAGGTGAATCGTATCATCACGCGACTCAGACTCGGGCGTCGATACGGAGCCCGCTGCATGTGGTAGAGGGAGAAAGGAGCGGACCGGCGAAGGAGCGTCTTTGCCAAGGTTATGTCTCTCTCTCTCTCTCTCTCTCTCTCTCGTTTCTGTCCGCGACAAAAAGTGCCGTTTGCATTGCAAATGCCCCCTGGCGGCAAGAACGGCGGAACCCACGAAAGAAACCGGAACGGGGTGGCATACAGATATGTCTGTGCAACGGCGTATGCCATTGATGCAGGCAAATGCCGCAACGCAGGCCACTTCTTTGTCGACGAAAGCAAAACTGCGCTTCACGCGACGCCCTTCCCACCAAACCCCCTCGCCTAACCGCTTTTTCCCTCACTCTATATTCGAGCTTCAGAGCCCCTTCAAAACAACCCCCCCCCCCCCTCACTCCCTCCCCACTTTTATCCATAACTCGCCTCCTTGGGATACTATCTGTCTTCGCCCGCGGCGAAATTGTGAGCTTCTTCGACGGTACGCGGTATCCGTGCATATCGAAAATTGTAACGGACATTCGACGGCGCTCGCCGGTGTGGTTCGTCGGTCGTTGCTTTGTCACGTCCTTTGCGCTGCTATCGCAACGCCGAACGCGAAGCGACTAGTTGTAGCTTCGTACGCTTCTGCGTGGTGGACGTTCCGCTGAAGGATATGCAGACAACTTGTAGGACGAAACGTACCCGCGAGCGAAAGATTGTGCGTGTTATACGCGTGGAATCAATTTTGCGTCCGTGTTCGGTAAATTACGCGCGCGTAGATAGCAGACTCGCGCGACTGCGAAATAAAGTATTCACAAAATTAACTAGACAGCGACGGCTCGTTTGAATCCCGTTTCTTCGTTTATTCTTTATCATTCGTTTTGTTTGTTTTGTTTTTTTTTTTCGCCACGGACGGTGTGACGAGAATCACAAACTTATTGGCGGTTGCTTCGAGTGGTCACCGCGAGTCTGTTTTTCGTTTCGACATGTCTGTCCATATGTCTGTTTTTTATTGTTGAAACGAAAATAAAATAAAGAGGTTTAGTCCCCCACAATGTTGACGGTGACTCCTTTTCACGAATTAGTAATAATAATAGTAACAAGAAGAAGAAACTACTCTGAAATACCAAAAGTATCATCGCAGGTCCATAAAATTAAGAGCACAGTTATAAAAGAGTAAATTCAGTTCACATGTAGTCCAAGTACACACTGGAACACAGGGGCAAAATGATAAGACAGGTTGCACAAAACGATATACGCAGTCCCGACAAACACACACGTGCAGTGAGTTCCGAGCACACAAACACACAAGCTCGCGATGTGGTCCACGATAAACAGCCGTACAGATAAAGAAAATACACACACGAGATAATACAAGCACAGTGACGCAACAGTCACAACCAGGTTTCATTAAACAAGAGGCATGAAGATGAGCGTGATACATACATTAGACCACAAGCGCATGCAAATACGAATAAAGTGCACATTAATACGACCTACCGACCGACCAATCGATCTTCTTCGTTTCTCAAACACTCAATCACTTCTCAAAAGATCAAAGCACGGAACTAACTTTAAAAACGGCCTTGTTGCCTATCATACTTGAAACTTTGCATGTCACTTTTTTTTTGCAGCGTTGTTCCTTTCCAGTGCAATCGCTATAATCCGAACTATCCATCGAAGCCTGATTCTCACGACGCCTCCTACAAGACGCGAAGACTAGGTCTTTACCTTATGCGAACCGTTCATACGAAGGGCTGTTCGACGCTGGCCTTCTCCTATCGACTCACACACCGTGCACTGGAATCTCAAGTCCGCTTCTCCACATAGCCTCCTGTTTAACGGGAAAAGTTGAGCCGGCAGCACGCTACGGCACGAACAATGCAGTTTCCTACGAAAGTCACTAGAAGAAACTTTGGCGCTGCGATAGCTCAGCTACCGCAGTAGCGATGGGCAGTACGAGGACTTGTCTAATCTTCGTGCTTGTGACTTCGTTCGTTCTTTATGGCGTTGTTTATTACGCTGTACTTCCTTATAAATTGCCGCACAATCGCATCTTTCTAAACGCATGAAAGTAAAACAAGTATCTGCACACGAATAATCATTGCGAATCTATCGCATTTCTTGACGTAATGTGTTGGGTCGAAATCGGCCAATTCGTAAAAGCAGCAAAGTGGTCCCGAAGCCGGAAAGACGGAAGTTTATTCAATTCGTCGACTATTACCCATCACTTGGCATAACCGGCACGTACTTGTAACCACCCCAGTAGACCATCAGCTCCATATTCCCCTCCAGTAATTTTTTTAGAAATCCTCTACAGCAGAAACCCCTTTCTCGTTCTAATTCACCACCGCATTGCCCCCAAGCAGCGTGTCTCGCTCTTGCAAGCAACCGTCGTATACGTACGCGTGCGAACGCGCGAGAGCGCGTAAGAGACAATGCCCGTCAGGGCTCGAGAGGCCCTGCAACAACGCCCTTCCTTCCTATCTTTCTTTTTTTTTTCAGGGCCAGGTCCAAGCGAGTGTTTGCCTCCGCGGCGCTCTTTGGTGGCGGAGGAGGGGGCTTAGACTCGACGAACCAGCAGCGACGGCACAGCGAGCCGATCGTATAGGAAGAGGACTCAGAGGAAAAGCGTGCGTGTGTGTGTGTGCTTGTGGAACTGGAGGGAGGTGACGGCAGAGGCGGGCGGCAACACAAACAAACAAGCGGGGCTCGCAGTAGAAGACTAAGAGGGAGCATCGGGAGCACCACCGCCGGGATCTCCACTTTCGCACTCTAATTAATTCTGTCCGGCCCCGGGCGGTCGCTCGCTCGCCTGCCGCCGTGTCCGTGGAAACCCGAGAGGAGAGGGACAGCACAGGCACGACGATGTGGTGGGTAGGAGCAAAGAAACAATAGGAACCACCACGGCTATAGCTTTATGGTGCGTGTGTTGGCTGCGTGTGGTGCGGCCGACGCGCGTGACGGCGACGTTTGAGTACGCGGAGTTCGCGATGCACGTCGTCGAATTGGGTGGCGGAGTCGGTGGAGACGGCGAGTGGTGAAGGAAAGGGAGAGAGCTGGGGAGCAGAGCACGTGCTTGAGACGCAGGGAGGCCTCGGAAGGGCTGTAGACTTGTCTTGGGTACTTTGTTCTTCGATGAGCACCTCTTATAATGCGCGCCCGGTTCCTATGGCCCCCGGAGATGAAAGGGGAAAGGAGACGCTCAACCTTACAAAACTGCGGTTCTTGTTGTACGGTTCCTTCGGTGGATATTCGATGTCCGGTGGTAAATGACGGACTGCACGTCACTGGCGACATTTCTGAGGCTACGAAAATGGAGCGTTAAGAGACTATAGCGTTGGCCCGCTGCCGGCGGTTTGACTTGCAGAGACAGTCGATCTTTGTGTAACGCAATGGGACGACTGGACGATCGTTCACTGTGCGGTCATGCAGTACTTGAGCACGAAGTCGAACTTGTCGACCCACAAGGTAATGAAGACATCTTATGTTGTTTTGTTCTGAAACGGCTGGCCCGTGCGAAACACGTTTGACTGCGTGGTGCTGTCCGAGTGCTTCGTCGCTTTCAGCGCGTCTTCCCTTTCTCTTCCTCTCTCTGTTCTTTACATTCTCCTGTTTCGCTCCCCTGTGGTAGGGTAGCCAAAGTCTGTACGACGACAACAAGGAGTATTGCCTTGTCTTTTTTTTTTTTTTTTTTTACGACCGAGCTGAGTGCCTGATGACAACAACATACAGGAGCAAATATACGCAACAGGGTGAAAGCAGCGCCTCTGCATACGAAATCCGAAGACGACTCAGCAGATTGTAGTGGCATGCGAAAATCTTCACCGAGCCAGAAATAGATGGGAACGTCCACTCTCCAGAAGTGCTGGGGTTCAAAACTAATAGATCATAGATATATATTAGAGACAACAAAACATGAAAAAGAGAGGGGAAAAAAAAGTAGACATTGTAACTGGGTCGTCACATGCGTAGGTAACTTGACAAGATAAAGCAGGTATAAGCGGAATGATAGATTACAATTGATATGGTAACACAGAATTAAATCACGCCGGCAATCGGTGACCTTTTGTCACCACCCCGATACATAGGGGGTGTAATTAGAGACCATAATAATAATAATCATCATCATCATCACATCATCATCAGCAACCATCATCATCAGCAACCATCATCATCATCATCATTACCATCCCCTATCCACAACTCCACTATGACAGCAACACGGTAAAATCTCTCACACGTGTAGGTAGACTAAATTTTTTCCCTGCGAAGCGAGAACCCAAGAAACTACGCGGAGTGCGGGTTGTTCACTCGCATATACCCCTGAAACCGAATAACGACGTAAACATTATTAAAGCAGGGAAACTTGTGTGAGGCCCTGTTCCACCGCCAGTGCCCGGAAAAGAAAGGGTGCGCCGCTGATTGATGTTTGCTCAAATGAAAGGAAGATGAGGGGAAGTGGCGGTAGTTGTGGCGAGCGCCAGAATCAGCAGCGCCTATAGCGAACTCCCGGGATAGCGGCGCTGTCGAACGCGGAACCTGAGTCGCCAGCGAAGGAGCAACGCCGGGCTCCCGCAATGCCGAGAAAGGGGGTTACGACACGCCAAGGCTCGAACGCGGTGAGGGGGGCGCCTGAGAGACAGAACTAGGTAGGAAGAGGAGGAGGTTATACGGGATATGTAAGGAAAGGAGCGACCCTCGGCCAATAGCAGTCGCAGCAGCACGATTCAGCCGCCGCCGCGAGGTCAGCGTGCCGCCAGGGTTGGAAGACAAAAGGCTTCGGGGCGCATGAAAAGGGACGACAACGAAGGAAAACAAGAAAGTCCGCCACGCAGGGGCAGCGCGGCTCACCGGAGGTTAAAGGGAGGACGGCCAGGAAAAGGGAGTAGGGGGGAGGGGGGGGGGGGGGTTGGTGTGGCGAGACTTTTCTCCTGACCGGCGTGCAGGAACTCGTCTAATTGCGAAGGCGCCAAAGCCGATCCGACGGCCGCGCAGCCAGTGGCTTCTGTTTGTGACCGAGCGCACGCGCCTTTGTACAGCGTCGAGTGCCCTCTATTCCACCTCCTCCTCCTCCTCCTCTCCACGCACTCCCTCCCCTTCCTCGCCTTACCTCGCAGTTCAACTCCTGCCTCGGGTTTTAAAACCTTTCCTCCCCCGCTGCTTTCCTTTTGGCCGCTTCTTTCCGAAAGCTTCGCCGCGCGCGCGCGCGCTTATACCTCCTCTTATTCCGAGAGCGCGGCGAGTCCGCGGGAAACACCAGTGGGCTGCTCGCCCGCTCGCTTCCTTGCTTGATGCCGCTAAGCTAAAAGAGAGCAAGTAAGCAAGCAAACGTGAGCTAGCGACGGCCCGGGGAGTGGAAGGGGAGACTCGGGGAATTAAAGTTTGGCCTCAAAGCCGCCCGAGGGCGCTCCGTCGGGCTTGTTTCCAAAATCCGTCTTTATGTGGCTCGCTCGCGCGCGAGCCAGCAACTGGACGAGATGAAGGCTTGGGCCGCTAGAACGGCGCGCGCGCCGTGTCTATTTGGTTCTGTACCGCCGTTTTCTTTATTTCGTTCGTTCGTTCATTCGCTCCGTGTCCACGCCGCGGTCGCCCGCTCCTTCGACGAGCCGTAGGGCATCTTTCCTCCCGACCTCGCTACAACTCTCGCTACCTCCCCCCCCCCCCCCCCCTCTTCTTCTCCCTACTTTTTTTTTTCTTTTCTCTGGGCGTCGTTGTGCTCGCATGCCCTTAGAGGTTTTGCCGAGCGGTCAGAGAGGGATTTACGTACGTTGCCGCCGCGCCTAGCTCTGGCATGCTCGGATGCGTGGCCTCGGAAACGGAGCTATAGCTGTAGCTCTCTTCCGTCCCTTGGATGGCAGCGCTAAGCCTTCCCTACCTCTCATGCTGCCCCGCCCCCTCCCTCCTCCTTTGAGCTATTTTCTTCTCTCGTCGTCACTCAAGTAAGCAATGGCGCGTGTGCGGCTACACCGCGAAAGAGACGCGTTGCGTTCGCGGTCTCTATGCGACACATGTGTCGCGCCTGCGAGCGTCGCGGAAGATTAATTTCTCCTCAGGAAGGGTTTTGCAGAACGGGCCGGTGTTTATTGGAAGATCGGTGGAACATTAAGACAATCATCGCCAAACGTTTTATTTTATTTGTTTTTTGCCATTAGGGTTGGGTTTGAAGAACGCGCTGGCGGTTAGTTGGAACAGTGGTATAGAATTAAGATGGACGTCATAAAGCACGAATTTCACCACTGCGTACCACCATGGAAAAAAGAAAAAAAAAAACTGGCAAGGGCTGTCGTGCATTTTATCCCGAAGCTCGTGCACATTGCGCAGCAAAACGACTACAAGAAACACATGATTCTATGCTAGAAAACAGCTATATATTGCTTGATTTTCTATGACGAACTTTCCACCTTTTTCGTGATAATTATCTAGTGGTTACCGACCATTACACGCTGTTAGCGCGATAATCCACCCGCCTGTCTGTCGATGGTGTAACAGCTCTTGTATCGTACGCGCAATCGCTCTCAGAATTTTCACGCTATGCAGAGAGTCTCACTGGCCATCAAATATGAGTAACCTTGAACAACGCCAAGAGCCACTGATATACTAGCACACATGTAAGGTGTACAGTCAAATGCCTCGACAGCGAGGTCGCTCGTGTAACGAAGGATTGATTATGTCCCGGCCGAATTCCCATCTTTCATTTGCATTCTGAATTCCTCTACAACGAAGACGACTACAACGAATTTGCCAGTACAATGAAGAAATTTAGTTATCCCGAGGGCTTATTTGTGTGCTTTGCAACTAACGCCACGTAACGGTGCAGCCATCACACTCCGCAGTCGTCGCCAAGGTGCGCTCTACGCTGGCGCTAACGGCAGCACTAGAGTGATGCACTTGACGAGTATGCCAATGTAAGCAGCAGAGCCGTTTCACTGCTCAGAGAATCAATGAAGACGTACGCTGCTTTGATGTTAAGTATCAGCGGGTGCGAAGACTGGCGAATACGTCGAAGGTGATGACTCCTTGGTGATGACGACGTGTTTGTGTAATCGTGACTGCCTTTCTTCATGACCTCAGCCGGAAATGGTCAAAGGAGAGTTAAGGCATAGAGGTCGGCCTGAGCTAGCATTCTCTGGGCTTGTACTCTGCACAGGGTAAAAAGGAAAGTGGACAAATAAGAGTGATGAAGGATGATGATGACGACAGGAAGAAGGGATGCATATATACACTAACACAGTGATTTCCCTGAAGCCTTCCGTCTAGTCCGGTGATCTTCAAGTAGTTAAAACCCGCCGTTGTTGCTATTGATGCTACCGTACGGTCACACATTGCGGACAAAATATTTCCTTCGGGCAATGTTCGCCTGCCAATGCCTGCTAGCGTCGAAGCCAGCGTCTTCCGCTGTGATGCGTAGAGAGGGCAGTCGCAAAACAGATGTTGGAGAGTCTCAGACACTTGGCAGCGTTCACAGTTCGGGCTGTCCGTACGGCCAATAAGATGTGTATAGCGTTGAGTGAAGGCGACAGCCATGCGAATCCGGTTAAGCATGCTTGCTTGGCATCGCTTGACTTTAGCCGGGAGGCGAAAAGTCCTGCCACAGTCTATTTCCCGCAGGCGCCTGTACCGATGGTCTGGTTGAGCCAAGAAATGTGCTGTGCAATCTCGCATGACTGTAGTCAACGAAGAGTTTACATCGCTTCGCGAGTAAGGAACCTTTACGTCGACGGCTGTAGTAATAGCGGTTCTTGCTGCCGCATCAGTTAGATCGTTGCTGGCTAAGCCGCAGTGACCAGGAAGGCAAATTGAGTGACTGTTCCTCTGAGCAAGATCAAATATTTGTAGGCTGTCTAACGTCTAGCATGTAGTACGGGCCTCTCCTCGAGAGAGAATCGATAGCTGGCAGAGCTGATCTTGCATCAGAAAGAATAGTCTAAGAGAAGTTTATTTCGACAAAGACATACAATGTGCACTTGGCTTCAAGTACAAGAAAACATTCAACTGCTAACGACACTGACGCATACAATCAAAAGGACACATTATGAAAAAAGGAACACACTAAGGTTGCATACAAGTCGGGCAGGTGTTCTGACCTGCCAGAGGTTAATGTGTTAGTACGGCAACAGCTGCGCGGTAATGCGCCCATTTCGACGCTTTATAAAACGTGTTCCCCGTTTCCGCAGGAACTGGTCTTCGTTTAGAGAGATCAAGTCTACGCACGCGGCGTAGTAACGGGTACGTAGCTCGCTTCGGCTGCCCCTGCAGTGCCGCCGACCCTCGCCGGCGCCGCAACGCAAATGCACCCATGCACCACAAGACAACATCGAAGAGAACTCGGGCTGTGTTCTTGATTGTATGCGTACGTGGAACATTCGCCACAACGCGAACGATAAAATTTTTGCAACTGTGTAGTTAGTTCGAGCGTACTGAATTGACGGCGTCGATTGAAAGCATCTTACAGAGTTCCTAAGGCTACTCTAGTTGTCTTAAGGCTTCTCATCCGAAGGCTGCTTTAACGTTCCTGCGTAGCACTGGGCGCAAGAAGCATGGCAGAGACACATATCGACGGCATCGGTCCTTTAACCGAAAAACCTCAGCCGAACCAACCTTGAGTTGTTATCGTTGATAGCAATATAGCGTGTGGAACATAAGACGCGCGCTGCAGATTTCATTCACGTACGCGCCCCACATCCACCACGGTGAACTTTTCTTCGCCATTAGGATGTGTTGTATCCAAGGAAGTTGTGTCACAAGACGTGCTATACGTTCTTCACGTAGTCTAGAAGCGCGCCCTAACACCACAGTACCATGACGCACATGAGGTGAATTTCGGCGACGAACGCGTCTGCCTGCAACCTCTATGTGTCTTCGTTTTGGCTAGACTCCCTGCACCAGTTCAGAGAGTGCATCACTTTTGTATTCGCTTTTTTTAAAGACGATAGTCTTTCTTGGGGAACTTAAACGCTGTAAATTTGGTCTGTCTGTCTGTCTGTCTTTCAGTTTGTCTGTCAGTCAACCGATTCAGCCACCCGGCCAAAGTTGGACCACTTGCTTACCGCCCACACTACTTAAACTGGTACGGCTGTTCATACTTGTGAACGTTATCGATCACAGAGTAAATATTACGCATATCTGAGGCGCAACATCACTAGGTAAGTATTAGGAGGTGTGTTCCTTTAATAGAAAATACATAGATACGTAACTCTAAAGACCCTAGTTTCTTAAGCTGCGCTGAAAATGCCATGCTATGCGCGCCGACGAACGACGTCTGCCACGAAGGGAGGGAACCCTCTGCACAAGCTCGTGTTTCCCCGACAGCGCGCCGACGAACACATGGCATGCCAGCAGTGATAATGCGGTAAAATGAAATCTGTTCAAACAAACCTCCATTGCATTTATCATGCCAGGACGGAAATGGTACGAGAACAGCATCACGGGTGGCCGCGGATCAGACCAGCACTCATGTAGTACGGCCGGCAGAAGACTATCGTCTTTCGACGACATTTGCAGCGAAGCACGCAGATACGCGGCCATTTTTTTTAACAGCGGAGTTGTATGCCCACCCTCCCATCGATATTGAAGCGAAAGCTTCATTACGCTACCTCGGGCAGCCGTCGGCGACTCAACAGTATTCACCTTGAGAGCTAGACGTCAAAACACGGGAGAGCATTAAGGCGCGTTTATAGTCCGACGTGGCGTGAAGCAGAGGTAGAATACCCGGCCTCTAATCTGAAGGTCGTAAGTTCGAATCCTACTCCAGTCCACCACATTTTCAGGCATGGAGTGGAGTGGTGCCTGACACCTGCAAGAAAAAAAAATATATATCGCCGAGAGCTAGTGGGGCTATACTAGTTCAGGTGCAACCAAACTAGGAAGGCCCACTAAGCTTCATCAAAGTCACTCCCTCACCAGAACAGGAATTGGCCTCCCTGGTGCAGTATTCGGCCACTGCCTCCCTCATGACTCCGACAATTAACCCATGGCCCTCAGTTCCCAGTGGCTGCGGAGCACCTGACCAAGGCGGCGGTCAGACCTGCTACGTGGCAGAGGGTGCTAAGAATCTCTGGGTCAAGACAGGCCGCCAATGGAAACTGAACCTGGCAACGTTCAACACGCGCACCCTCTCGAGTGAGGCTAGCTTAGCAGGACTATTTGAGGAATTATCAGGCATTTCCTGGGATATTATTGGCCTTAGTGAGGTATAGAAGAACTGGTGAGGCTTACACAGTGCTGACTAACGGCCACGTCCTCTGCTACAGAGGTCTTCCAGATAAGAAAGAATCCGGGGTAGGATTTCTAGTGCATAACAACATAGCAGGCAACATTGATGAATTCTACAGCATTAATGAGAGGGTAGCAGTCGTCGTAATAAAGCTGAATAGGAGGTACAAAATGAAGGTAGTACAAGCCTATGCCCCAACCTCTAGTCACGATGATGAAGAAATAGAACAGTTTTATAAAGATGTTGAACTAGCAATTAGAAAGGTGCAAACTCAGTATACTTTAGTCATGGGCGACCTCAATGCTAAAGTGGGGAAAAAGCAGGTTGGTCAGCAAGCAATTGGCAACTACGGCATTAATTCTAGGAATGCAAGAGGAGAGATGTTAGTAGAATTCGCGGAAAGGAATAGACTCCGAATAATGAATACCTTCTTCAGGAAGCGCAGCAACAGGAAGTGGACCAGGAAAAGCCCTAATGGAGAAACAAGGAATGAAATAGATTTCATACTCTCTGCCGATCCAAGCATAGTGCAGGATGTAGAAGTGTTAGGTAAGGTTAAGTGTAGTGACCATAGGTTAGTGAGGTCTAGGATTTCTCTCAATTTGAAGAGAGAGAGTGTGTGAAATTAGTCAAGAGGAAACAGGCCAACCTAGAGGCAGTAAGGGTAAAATCAGACCATTCAGGCTGGTGCTTGCAAACAAATATGCAGCTTTAGAAAAGGAAGATAAAGACAACATAGAGGTAATGAATGAAACCGTAACTAGGTTGATCTAAGAAGCAGCAATTGAAGTGGGAGGTAGGGCACCAAGGCAACCAGTAGGTGAGCTCTCCCAAGAAACAAAGGACCTAATAAAGAAACGACAGAAGATGAAAATGTCCAACTCAAGAGATCAGATAGAATTCGCTGAACTGTCAAAACTAATCAACAAGAAAAAAGTAAGGGATATTCGAAATTATAACGTGAGAAAGATTGAGGAAGCCGTAAAATACGGACGCAGCATTAAATCAGTAAGAAGAAAGCTTGGCATAGGACAAGGCAAGATGTATGCACTGAAAGATAAGCATGGTAATATCATCAGCAACTTCGATGACATAGTAAAAGCAGCAGAAGAATTCTATACTGACCTGCACAGTGCCCAAAAACCAAGCTACTTTCATTTAAAATAGGGATGAACCGGATACAGAGGCTCCTTCTATAACTAGCGCTGAAGTTAGAAGGGCCTTGAAAGACATGACCAGGGGAAAAGCTGCTGGAGAAGATGGAATAACAGTAGATTTAATCAAAGATGGAGGAGATATCATGCTTGAAAAGCTTGCGGCCCTTTATACGCAATGCCTCACAACTTCATGTGTGCCAGAGAGCTGGAAGAACGCCAACATTATGCTAATCCATAAGAAGGGAGACGTTAAAGAACTGAAGAATTATAGACCCATTAGCTTGCTTTCAGTATTGTATAAAATATTCACCAAGATAATTTCCAATAGAATCAGGGCAACACTTGACTTCAGCCAACCAAGAGAGCAGGCTGGTTTCAGTAAGGGATATTCTACGATGGATCATATCCATGTCATAAATCAGGTAATCGAGAAATCTGCGGAGTACAATCAACCTCTCTACATGGCTTTCATAGATTATGAAAAGGCATTTGATTCAGTAGAGATACCAGCAGTCATAGAGGCATTGCGTAATGAAGGAGTACAGGAGGCATACGTGAATATCTTAGCAAACATCTACAAGGATTCCACAGCTACCTTGGTTCTCCTCAAGAAAAGTAAAAAGTTACCTATCAAGAAAGGGGTCAGGCAAGGAGACACAATCTCTCCAATGCTATTCACTGCATGCTTAGAAGAAGTATTCAAGCTCTTAGACTGGGAAGGCTTAGGAGTGAGGATCAACGGCGAATATCTCAGCAACCTTCGGTTTGCAGATGACATTGTCCTATTCAGCAACAATGGAGACGAATTACAACAAATGATTGAGGACCTTAATCGAGAAAGTGTTAGAACTGAATTGAAGATGAATATGCAGAAGACAAATATATTGTTCAATAGCCTGGCAAGGGAACAAGAATTCAAGATCGCCAGTCAGCCTCTAGAGTCTGTAAAGGAGTACGTTTATCTAGGTCAATTACTCACAGGGGACCCTGATCACGAGAAAGAAATTTACAGAAGAATAAAATTGGGTTGGAGTGCATACGGCAGGCATTACCAAATCCTGACTGGAAGCTTACCACTGTCGTTGAAAAGAAAAGTGTACAATTATCGCATTCTACCAGTGCTAACATATGGGGCAGAAACTTGGAGGTTAACAAAGAAGCTCGAGAACAAATTAAGGACCGCACAAAGAGCGATGGAACGAAAAATCTTAGGACTAACGTTAAGAGACAAGAAGAGAGCGGTGTGGATCAGAGAACAAACGGGGATAGCCGATATTCTAGTTGACATTAAGCGGAAGAAATGGAGCTGGGCAGGCCATGTAATACGTAGGATGGACCATTAGGATTACAGAATCGATACCTGCTCGTACGTTCTATCCCTAGCGGGAAAAGGGGTGAACTAGACCAGGCGTGCTGGAGCAGGGAGATCTGTGCATGTCTGTAGTTCAGTAAGTCGTGTCATTGTCATCGTGGTGCATGTGTCCATGCGAGCTTCGTGGCGTAGTGGTTAGCGCCGCGCGTTCGGAAGCGAGGGGTCCCTGGTTCGATTCCGCGCAACGGCCACAACTTTCGGAATTTTTTTTCATAAAAGTAGACGTGGCTACCTACTACTACGACGACGACTACTACTACTACTACATACTACAGAGGAGGGACAGACCCACACCCTAAGGAGCTTCGCCCCTAAAAGTCTACGCACGGGGCGTAGTAACGGGTGCACAGCTCGCCTTGGCTGCCCCTGCAGTGCCGCCGATCCTCGCCGGCGCCCCAACACAAATGCACCCGTGCACCACACGACAACATCGAAGAGAACTCGTGGCTGTGTTCTTGATTGTAGGCGTACGTGGAACATTCGCCACAACATGAACGACCAAGTTTTTGGTACTGTGTAGTTCGAGCGAACTGAAATGACGGCGTCGAGTGAAAGCATGTTACAGAGTCCCTAAGGCTACTCTAGTTGTCTTAAGGCTTCTCATCCGAAGGCTGCTTATACGTTCCTGCGTAGCACTGAGCGCACGCAGCATGGCAGAGACACACATCGACGGCATTGGTCCTTTAACCAAAAAACCTCGGCCGAACCAACCTTGAGTTGTTATCTTTGATAGCAGTATAGCGTGTGGACGATAAGACACGCGCTGCATATTTCATTGACGTACGCGCCCCTCATCCACCACGGTGAACTTTTGTTCGCCATTAGGACATGTTGTATCCAAGGAAGTTGCGTTACAACACGTGCTATACGTTCTTGACGTAGTCTAGAAGCGCGCCCCAACACCACAGTACCATGACGCACATGCAGCGAATTTCGGCGACGAACGCATCTGCCTTTGACCTCTGTGTGTCCTCGTTTTGGCAACACTCTCTGCACCAGTTCAGAGAGTGCATCCCTCTTCGCTTTTATTGCGATAGCAATTATATGGACACTCAAAAGCAGATTTCTGCCGTCGCCGTCGCCGTCGCCGTGAGGTTCCGTATGACGTCAATGGAGATGAAATCGTGACCGCGCGCCGCTGAACGCTGTATGTGCGAGTGAAAGGGAGCGAGGGACGCGCTCTTTCACGGGGAGTGAACGCACGGCGGAGAACAAACGCGCGTTCTGCGCCGTGCTTCCTTAAGGGCTGCAAAAGTAGGCGTCTCTTTCCTCCTTTACAATCACCATATATGTAGAGCAAACGCGCCTTCTTCCGATGCGCGAGAGGCCGTGGGGGGGGGGGGGGGAAGGGGGAGGGAAGGGAGGCGACGTTTAGCTGCGGCACCAAGTGCCTATTTATATCAGAGGCTCCGGCAACAGTCACCAACGCCGCACGCATTTTGAGCGAACGCGGGCAAAACGCCGACGGCGTCGACAACAGTTCTGCGCGTTGCCGGTGCTGCTGCATGTCCAAGTTTATACAGCTGATAAAGCTAACATCATTACTCTGTATAGCTCTCTACAAATTTGCTATCGCAATTGATGCTTCACCTTTCAGGTGAAACTGCGACAACTTTTTTTTAGCAGCGGAGCTGTATGCCTACCCTCCCATAGATATTGAAGCGAAAGCTTCATTACGATACCTCGGGTAGCCGTCGGCGACTCAACAGTATTCAACTTGAGAGCTAGAGGTTAAACCACAGGGAAGCATTAAGGCGCGTTTATAGTCCGACGTTACCGGTGTGCGTGCGTGCGTGCGTGCGTGCGTGCGTGCGTGCGTGCGTGTGTGCGTGTGTGTGTGTGTGTGTGTGTGTGTGTGTGTGTGTGTGTGTGTGTGTGTGTGTGTGTGTGTGTGTGTGTGTGTGTGTGTGTGTGTGTGTGTGTGTGTGTGTGTGTGTGTGTGTGCGCGTGTGTGTGTGTGTGTGCGTGCGTGCATGTGTGTGTGTGTGTGTGTGTGTGCGTGCGTGCGTGCGGGCGAGCGTCATCAGACGCCGGGTGCGTCGAAGCGCATAGCCCGCGCGTCCGGTGAACTATAGCCGCTGTTGTTCTCGCCAACGTGACATAACGTGTGCGCGCGTTCACGCTACGTCGGACTATATTTAGGCCTTTACGGAGCCCTGAAAGGAGACATTGTCGCTGTTGCCCGAGTAGAGTTGGGCCCGGCTGCGAGTTGCAACCAAGTCTCACTACTTCAGTGATGGCCGCAGTGTCTTCATAGGCATAAAAATGATGAACAAACACTGTATTCATTGCAAACATGTCTGTATATCAATGCAAAACCACACCTCGGCCACAGCTCGACAATGGGCGTAGCCAGGGCAGTGAAGGTTTCGCTATCTAAACCGCACCAATTTTTGCCTCGCCGGCACCACAACACAAATGCACCCATGCACCACAAGACACCATTGAAGAGAACTCGCGGCTGTGTTCTTGATTGTAGGCGTACGTGGAACATTCGCCACAACATGAACGACAAAGTTTTTGCAACTGTGTAGTTCGAGCGAACTGAAATGACGGCGTCGAGTGAAAGCATGTTACAGAGTCCCTAAGGCTACTGTAGTTGTCTTAAGGCTTCTCATCCGAAGGCTGCTTTAACGTTCCTGCGTAGCACTGAGTGCAAGCAGCATGGCAGAGACACACATCGACTGCATCGGTCCTTTAACCGAAAAAACCTCGGCCGAACCAACCTTGAGTTGTTATCTTTGATAGCAATATAGAGTGTGGACCATAAGACACGCGCTGCATATTTCATTGACGTACGCTGCCCCTCAGCCACCATTGTACAGTGTAACCGTGGTGAACTTTTGTTCGCCATTAGGACGTGTTGTATCCAAGGAAGTGGTATCACAAGACGTGCTATACGTTTTAAATGCGAATGCATTTCTTAGTCGGAGCATGTCAGGCGTCTGTCGGTGTCCGTGCGCCGGCAGGTGTTATCTCTCTGCTCTCACTCCCTCTCCCATAGCAACAGCTGCGGGCTCGTGCGCTTATCCTCGCCCCTAGCAACCGGAGCAAGTGCTGCGGGCGGAGTAGCGGAGAGAGTGGAGAGGAGGAGCGCGCTCTGGCGTGTGAGGGCGCTCGCATCGCGGGAACTCGGCGGAGCTCCCGCGTGTGTGGAGAGCGTGTAGGAGAGGGTAGGTGCAGTGCTTCGCCGCTCCTTCTCTCGCCATTCGCTCTCTCTCCTCCCTGCGCCCCACTCTCCCATTCGCTCGCTCGCACGTATATATAAATGGAGTGAAGCGCGCGCCTCACTCGCGATCGACCGTTCGCTGGCTGGGCGCCTCTCAAGGCGATGGCACAAGTCGGGGAAGGCGAATGTCTGACGGCAACGGTACCCCTAGCCAGAAGTGTAATACAATCCAACCCGAGCATTACACCTCTCGCTGGAGGTGGCGTCACTGCAGTAGCTTCAACGTCATCATCAACCGGTGGAGAAGAAGCGGAAGACAAGGCTGCGAAGCGATGAGCGCGTGATGCCGAACGCAAGCGAGCTGCCGATACCGAACTCCGTGCTCGGGAAGCCGCTGCGAAACGCCAACGCCGAGCCGAAGATCCGGAAATGTGTTCTCGATACGCCGTTGTGAGACGTCAACGGCGAGCCGAGAACGCTGAAGTTCGTGTTCGAGACGCGGCGGAGAAACGTCAACGGCGAGCCGCCGATCCTCGAGTGAAGCGGCGCGAGGCCGAGTCCAAGCGGAAACGACGACAGGCTGATCCCGCTGCCGCCCGCGCTCACGATCGCGCCACGCAAGCGGCGGCGCGCGCTCGGCAGTGTACGCAGCCGGACGCCCGTTTCAAGCGCGACTTCGAGGACCACAGCTTTGGTCACAGCTGCAAGGTTTGCGATCGATTGTGGTTCGACAACAATCTGAGCGCGATAGGGAACATCAAGAAGGACTGATGGCGAACAGGTGCTGATAAATGTGTAAATAAATGGTTACGGTACAAATCCTCGTCTCGTCATTAATTTACGCCATTAAAATTACTACGCCGTGTACTCTCGGCGCAAGAAATGCATTCGCATTTCCTCACGATTCCCTTCGGGGAGGTGGGGGGTCTTTTTATTGCGATAGCAATTATATGGACACTTCAACCGGATTTCTGCCGTCCGCGTGAGGTTCCCTATAGATAAAATCTTCGCCGTATGCCCGAGCGGAAGCGTGCGGGGACGCGCGCTATCACGGAGAGCAAACGCACTTAATCTCCCACGCGCAAGCAAGGAAGCGGGAAGCCAACGCCGGATGGAGCGGGGGGGGGGGGGGGGCGCACTTCTACTCTGCCAACAACCGCGCTCGTCGCTCGCTCGCACCGTCTCTTATCTCCCCACGGCTCTGACCTTTATGCGCCGTGCATTCGCCGTTCAGTTTCCGTTGAAGCGATAGACCGCACGTACCTTCGCCGCAGCGGCGTATGGGCTTGCTGCCAGCGTTTTGACAGTCGTTATCTGCAGTCATTCAGTGTGATCTATTCATGTTTGTTTGTGCGCGCTCACACCACGCTTGTTCATTCAGTTAGTAATAGTCGGGCCACATTTTCCAACGCACGCTACACATGCAATGATGCCCGGATCGGCAGTGCAGCGCTACAGGTGTCTCCCTTCGCACGCGCTGTCCACGGGAAGCGCTTCTCATCAACACCACCGTTTCACACGCGCCTTCTCGTGGTCATCGATTCTCTCTTCATGTCGGTCTACTTACGCCGCAGCACACCTGCTTACTTAATCAGCTCATGTTTACTACAATTCATATTGCTACCAAAGCCGCTCACCTTACTTCGTATGACATTGCTGTGTTGCTATCGCATGCATTGCTTCGCCCTTAGGGCGAAACTGTGACAATTTTTTTTCCTTTCAGCAACGCCAACGGCTCGTTTCTTTTAAAGACAAAAGACCGTTTATGGTCCCCCCCCCCCCCCCTCCGCTCAGGCTGGTGTGTCCTAAGAAGTTGCACGCAGCTACTCAGCAGGAACGACAGTGCGCTGTAAAACGCTCATGCTGGCAGTGGAACATCAAAAGGGGCCCACGTACCACTACGAAAACGATTGCGCGGAGCACTAGGGTGCGTCGACTTAGTCTCTTTGTCGTTCCAGTGTCTGTGTCGTTTTCTCAACGCTCTACTAAAACCGTCTAAAGAAAACGGCTACGTTTACGAAGCGACAGGCAAGTGGGGCGTCGCAATGGGCATTCAGCGAGCTTCTGTGGGAACAATTTTGCCCTGCTTCTACAGACATTTCATGTGCACCGCTGTCTGGAATCGTTCCACAGGAAACGTCCTGCGGCGGTGGTTAATTTCGCCTATCTCTCTTCGGCACCACTGCAGATGCTTAGCGTCTCACGCTTATGTTCAAGGAGCCGCAAGTTGCCGCATACCGGCAGGCAGCCGTGGCCGCTTACAAGGAAACACCGCTTACAAGAGATGCCAAAGGTCCCGCGTTCCGTGCATTGGGGGCAGGTTAAGGATATCCCCTGGTGGTCGAAATGAATCCGGAGTTCCCCCACTACGGCGTGCCTCATAATCAAATCGTCGTTTTTGGCACATAATACCGCAGAATTTGAGCATCGAGGCAGGAAGTGCTCTGGGTGCGCTGAGGCGAGGGGAGAAGGCGCTACAACCATAACGGTGTCGACGACGCACCGCCAAATGGACGAACGCGCGAAACGCGCCGAGCAGTCGACAATGCTTGCACGCTCCTAATCGTCTCGAAAATAAACGTGCAGCGAAGGTGTCCGCAATGTACTTGGAACTTTCTCAACAGGCACTGCACTCTGCAGGCACCGCAGCGACACTAGCTCAGCGAGGGCAGCCAAATGGAAAAGACCTTGTATATTCGTCGTCGGCTATATATACTCCCCCGCTTCAGACATCAGACGCAACGCTGTGGAGGCTAGAGAGAACTTTTAGAGCGAGGATTCGTTGCCGAGTTGCGGGCACCTTTTCGTGCGTATCTGGCCTCCAACGCCGAATGCATTTAACGAGATGGCGCCATCTAGAAACGGTGTAGCCAATAAGTAGTTTACGAATTTAAAGTTTCAAGCTGTAGAGTTTCGTGCAATAATTACTATAGTGAACTGTGCGCAAAGCTAACAATTTAACAGATAAAGTACCAGGCCAGCACAAACTTACCAAAGAGGGAGAGAGTGAGCTTAATGAAAGCTGAAGATGTCCGCCCATGCTATTTGCAGGGCTCACTACTTCAGACGAAGTATTTGAGATGACATGAAGAGGAAAAGAGAACAGGAGGAGAAGACAAAAGCGAAAAAAAAAGAGTTGGATAAATAAACAAATCTATAAACCCTTCGAAAACTCAGTTTATGCTTTTTCATACACATAAACGCGTCATCGCGCCCGCGCCACCACTCGTCTTACAAACTCATGTTCTCTCACCTGCACATGAAGTTGTCTTCCTTGGCGTCAAACTGGACCCCCAACTTAAGTTTAACTTGCATGCTGACATGGTGTCAAAAAAAATTGCCTTTGGAATAAGAGTACTAATTCTAACACGTTCATATTTTCCACAAAACGTAAGAACTTCACTTTATTACGCATTTATTCATTGTCACTTGCAATACTGCATCTCAGTTTGGGGAAACACATATTGCTCGCACATAATACATCTGCAACATTTACAAAATCAAGCCTTGAGGATCATCAATTTCTCCAGTTACATGTCACATGCAGTACTAATTTTCAGTACCCTAAAATACTACCATTACGTTACATGCTCCAGCTCAAATTGGTTTTACTAATATACCGCACACTAAATCATGAAATCATTTTAGATACATTTAATAGGCCTGCTCTTACCAACACTAACAATACGAGATTTTCCGCTAACAACAATTTTTTACTCCCTCGAATAAACACTAATTATGGAATGTTTACTGCTCTTTTTACGGCCATTAAATACTGGAACAAACTACCCCCCCATATTAAAGCCTGCCGCACAACATTAACATTCAAGAGAGATACGAAGAAATATTACTAACGACACTACTGGCCACAGACTCATTACTATGAGTCTATATTGTATACAGAATTATTTTCCAGTTTTCAATGTTTTTGTATTTATCTAATGTATTGATTCCTTTTATTTATTTTTATTCTGTATCTTCCTTTGCCTTCTTTTTTTTCTCCTTCTCTTTAGTTGTTTTATATTTTTTTTGTCACATAGTCTATATAACACTTGTACTTTGCGTATTGTGAGCATATATTTGTTTCTAATTATCTGTTAAATTAACCTCGTGTTCTTTGATATGTGTCATTCCTATGTTTCCATAACGTGTCAATTTATTTATCTATTCATACGCTGTATGTATTTAATTTGCCTATATTTTGAACTTCAATTATTGTAAGCACCTTTCTTGTATTTGATTATTTGCTTCACTAACTTTGTGTATTCTTATGTCTGTTGCTGTTATGTTGCCATAATGTATTAATTATTGCATTGTTAAATTACTAATAGGAGGTCCCCCTGACAGTTCTTGTAACTCCGGGACCTCCTTCTGTACTAATGATGAATGATGAAAAAAAAGCCTATATGACTAACATAAGCTTAAGGAATGTCTGGGAGACCTGGGGCGGCTTGCACGAACATTTAACAAAAATAAATAATAAAGATCTTAATAACGAGTCATTAAGCGCTCGCTATATCACCGCCGCTTTGCACCTAGCCCTGTGAATGCTCTCACTTTCATCGTATACCTCGATACACCATCTCGGTGTATCCGGCGTCCACCAGTTGCGCGAAAATAGCTAGCATCCATACGTTCCGAGTATCGCGTTTCGATCGCCATGCACTACACATTTCTAGAAAAGTGTCGACAAACTCCTCAGCCATATCGTCGTTACGACCTGCCGTGCGCGATAAACCGGATTTTGTGTCAAAAATGGTCTAACGCCGCCAGAAATGAGTGCACTATTTGGTCATGTAGCGCCACCCAGGTGACATACCAACCGTTTGCGCAAGATACTTCGTCCAGAACTATGGAGGCGAATTCGTCTACTTCGTTCGTCGTCCGCTAAGCATCCTAACTTGACCAATTACGCACTTAATTACAGTTGCAAGGCATTGCGGTGTATACACGGTTTCTCTGGGGTACTCGCCAAAGAATGGTTACGCATTAATTAAGACGATGAAAATGAAGGAATGATAACGCCGATGCGCTTGTGAAAGACAGAGGCACAAGTAGGTAAAGAAATCCACCCAAATCAACTGTTCTCCGGTCAATAATTCGCCTTCCCACTGCAACTGGAGCCAAATGAAATAACGGCGTCTAGTTAGGGCTATGGTTTACGGCCCCCAAAGCTGCTCTGGCCCTCTGCAGGCTTCCCATCCAAAGGCTGCTATAAAATCCCTACGAAGTGCAGAGTGCAAGTAACATTGCAAAGGCACATATCAACTGAATCGGTCCTTTAAGCAAAAAAATGTGGTTGATCCCTCTTATATAGGAATCGGTATAGAACACGAAAGTGAAACGTGTCTTCACAGAAGTAGTGTAATGTTTATTGCACATTGATATATAATGTCTATTGGTGTTTTGTGGCTAAAGCGCCCTTAGGCGTTGATGCACCCACGCTGACGCCTGGTGGCACGTCTCCTCCATCACGACTACCAACGTCGATGACCATGAGCAACCGTCGTGCATATGGAAGCTGCACTACGCTGCACACGCTAGCACAACGCGAAAGACGAAGCACGTAACTGACACACTAATACAACGCGCAAGACAAAGCACGTAACTGAATCGTCACCGAGTCAAATCAGCGCGTACAGCGCGTCGTAATTGCAGCCTCCGCGATCAACTTCAGAAACATTTTCAGAGCTAATTGCGGAGGCCACGCTCCGCTGTGCTGAGTACGGTGAACGCCACCTAGGTGGCGTTGGTAGTGCTTCTTGATGCCAGCGTCCCTTCGAATGCTGGCATCGAGGCGTCGTAGTGCTGAGACCACCGAAGCGTTCACTGTCGGTGCGCGTTAGTGTCATAATGCAGTACTTCTCTTTTCTGCTCGTAGGCGGCGGCACCGCCCCGAGCAAGAGCGCGGGTACACGGAGGAGTGCTAGATATATAAGGCGCGTCTGTGTAGCTCTCTGCAAATGCGTTTGTGGCGCAATGGGTTAAACGCTCGGCGATCTATCGTCGCGGACCGAGAGGTCGTGGGTTCGATTCCCAAACTTTGCTTGTTTGTGGAACTTTTTCTTCTGGTTTCTTTCTTGGTATTATGTTCGTGTACATTGTAAGAACGTGATTCCGTATTTCCGTAGGACGTATTTCCGTCTTGGTGGACCCCGGCATAAAACACTTTCGTGTTAAAAAGATACTGCTGAAACTCCCTAGTGTGACTTGTCAGATAATGCGCAAGCATTATTTCCAGTCGCTCGTCTTACACTGGGGCAGCGAATGATTGATTGAGTGGCCGAGTTAGGCACACCGCGGCTCACTCAGTCAACGATGACGCAATGTGCTGCAAGTACTGCAATGACCTGTTGGAATTACATAATTGGTGAACCTAATAAGTCGGCATTATTCTTATTGGGCGAAATTATTATGACCGTAATTAATCTGAATTAGGGTTAAGTAATGTAATATGAATCAATTTTTATTACCCTTATTAATGTTTATTGGCCTTAAATAATGTAACCTTAATTAACCTTACTTAGGCTTCTGTTATCTTAATTACCCTTAATTAATCCTGATTCACCTTCACTTCATGTTAATAAATGGTCATTCGGATTTAATCATCTTAAGTGCCCTAAATAATCTTGACTATGTTTAATTAATCTAACCTTGATTACGTTTGATTAGACTGATTGATTAGTTTATTATTTATTTATTAGGCTTCCTTAACCCTCATTATTACTAAAGAGTATTGTTTAGGCTTAACTAATTTTATTTTAGATAAGCGTAGTTACCTTAATCACTTTAATACCTCTTCAGTACTCAGTATATATAGTCATAATCGTTAATCTCAGTAGTCATACGTAGTCATAAGACATTCTCATATAGGACTCCATGCATACCTATGGAATACATCGTGTCAGGCTTACAGACAGGCGGACGGACGGATGGACATATTTCTGAGTTAAGTAGCCCTAGAATGCGTACGCATTAAAAGTTCCGAAACAACCAACCCTGGGTTGATATCTTTGCAAGCAATAGCTTGCAAATATTACGCCAAAAGACGCGCTGCATATTTCAATGACGGACGCCCGCGCCTTATCCGGAACTGTGCAATACCAAAGCAGCAAGTTGCTATAGAGTCCCTAGGTTTTCTCAGCAAAAGATATCTAGGGACTTTAGCTGCAACAAAGTGCGGAATAATACAATGCTTTGCATTAATATTGGAATAATGGTGCTGATCATATCAAAGATAGTTCATCAGCGATAGTGGACCTTGCAAGGTGCCCAATCGCAGCTGAGGGACGCGTTCGTCTCTCAAATATGCAGCGCGTCTCATGTCGTGATCAATAACTAATCAATCAGACTAATCAAACGTAATTAAGGTTAAAATATTTGAACCTAATCAGGGTTAATTAACGGTTCTTAATATTACTAAGGCTAATGACGATTGATCAAATTAAATTAGGGCTAATGCGGATTTTAAAATTGTGGGGTTTTACGTGCCAAAACCACCATCTGGTTATGAGGCGCGCCGTAGTGGGGGAGTCCGGATTAATTTTGCCCACCTGGAGCTGTTTAAAGGAACACTAAAGTAAAACAATAAGTCCCCTTGGACTGATAATGTATTCCACGAAAACTCTGCTATCGTTAACTATACTGCAATAGCTCAATGATTAGAAGAGAAAATGAAGGTCAAAATTATTTTTTTTTTTGTTAATATCGCGTGGAAACCCCAACGTCAGCACTTCAGTGCGACGTCACGACTTCTGAAGTAATTTTTCATATTTGGGCCACATTGGCTCAGTAAAAGTTCGCGAAACTTGCCATATTCAGTCTTGGGCTCTTTTAGACTACAATGTAGTCAATCTTTACCGCTAAAGAATTACCCGGGGCCTAGAAGACGCTGTCAAAATCCATGGCGTCACGCTGAGCTGGTGCAGGAACTTCAAGGTTCAAAACTTCAACCCAAATTAAGATTAATTACGGTTATATTAAATTGGCGCAATAAGATTAACTCCGACTTATTAGGTTCACCAATTGGGCAATTGCAACAGGTCATTGCAATACTTGCAGTACATTGCGTCATCCTTGACTCAGTGAGCCGCAGCGCGCGTAACTCGGCCACTCGGCATTCGTTGCCAGAGTGCAAAAGGAGCGACGAGAAACAATGCTTACGCATTATCCGAGAAGTCCCACTAGGGAGTTTCTGTGGTGTTTTCTTGTTTTTTTATTTATTTTCCTTAAAGGACTGATTCAGTAGATATGTGAATCTGAAATGCTGCTGGCACTCCGCGCTTTGCAGTGATTTTATAGCAGCCTTTGGATGAGAAGCCTGCAGAGATCCAGAGCAGCTTTGGGGGCCGTACACCATAGCCTTAACTCGGCGCCGTTCTTTCAATTGGCTCCACTGGCAGTGCAAGCACTTTGCAGAAAAAGTCAATATCAAGCAGACGCAATTTACTATTTTGTTTGCCCATCTGTTCTGTTTATATCAAGTACGATGTATTGCATGTGTGGTAGGTTATATTGTACTCTACGGTCATACAGCAGTTGTACGCGTGCCTACGGGTAGATAAATTAACTTGTCAACAGGAGATCTGAGATGATCATTTTATTGCGATAGCAATTATATGGACACTCAAAAGCAGATTTCTGCCGTCGGCGTCGCCGTCGCCGTCGCCGTCGCCGTGAGGTTCCGTATGACGTCAATGGAGATGAAATCGTGGCCGCGCGCCGCCGAACGCTGTATGTGCGAGTTGAAAAGGGCGCGAGGGACGCGCTCTTTCACGGGAGTGAACGCACGGCGGAGAACAACGCGCGTTCTGCGCCGTGCTTCCTTAAGGGCTGCAGAAGTAGGCGTCTCTTTCCTCCTTTACAATTGATCACCATATATGTAGAGCAAACGCGCCTTCTTCCGATGCGCGAGAGGCCGTGGGGGAGGGGGGGGGAAAGGGGGAGGGGAAGGGAGGCGACGTTTAGCTGCGGCACCCCAAGTGCCTATTTATATCAGAGGCTCCGGCAACAGTCACCAACGCCGCACGCATTTTGTGCGAACGCGGGCAAAACGCCGGACGGCGTCGACAACAGTTCTGCGTGTTGCGGTGCTGCTGCATGTCCAAGTTTATAGAGCTGATAAAGCTACTATCATTACTCCGTATAGCTCTCTACAAATTTGCTATCGCAATTGATGCTTCGCCTTTCAGGTGAAACTGCGACAACTTTTTTTATAGACCAGATGAAACGATGAGGTAGGCAGAAAGAGATCACCCCCCCCCCCCTCCCCTTCGTCTCCCTCTGGAGCGTTAAAGGATAAGTGAGAGTCGGGTGCTTGAGTCGTGACTTGAGTGCTTGAGGCGGGTCGTGTGGACAATCTCAGTGTTACGGCGATGGCGGTCGTCCACAGAATGGGCGGGGGAAATGCGGTAATTCACGGCAGACATTTGTTCTGTGACGGTGTACGGGCCGATGTAGCGATACAGAAACTTCTCACACAGGTCGCGAGTTCAAATGGGGATCCATAAGAACTGCGTCGCCCGGGCGGAACGATACCACACGTCGTTCCTCGTCGAAGCTAAGCTTTCCAGTTGCCTGGGCGGCGTCCGTGTTGGCGCGGGCGACACGACGACAGTATAGTGTCGACTCGTGAAACAAACTCTTCTAGAAGGGACGCCGTACTAAACGGGGCCGCAGAGAAGAAGGTAACGTCGAACACTGAAGTAGAATTCCGCCCATGGACGAGAGAGAAATGGTCTGCATCCAGTTGCGCGTTGAACGGCGGATTTGTACTCAAACGTAACAAAAGGAGAAGGATATCTGAGTTAGTGCGGTTCGGGGCGTATATACATCGAAATCATGTCGCATAAAGTTTGTTGAAAGTGCTTAGTCAGACGATTGGTCTGAGGATGGTACGTAGATGATGTTTTGCGTATGGTACTGGATGAAAGAAACACGTCATCGAGAATGCAGGAGAGAAACGTGTTTGCCACGATCGCTCAAGAGCACACCAGGAGCTCCGTGTCGGAAAAAAAAACTTGGAGGACGCTAAAGCTTCGCCTTTAAAAGTGGAACGCGATAGAATTTGAAGATCCCCGACTTCTTCTCACGCTTCTTTTATTATTTCAGTCTTACAAGATTTAACATAAAAGGCATGCGCTGTCGGTGTTTTGTTTCATGACATTTGTTTGCGGGCTGTCATTCTCAAAATTCAGAGGAATAACTTTGTCAAGAATGTAAGACAAGGTATGAAACTTTAGTGACAGAATGGTGTGGCAATATAATCCGCATATACCGCATGCCATATAGCGAGACGTCGCATACGCATATACCAAAATATAACTTTATTGCAATAGCAATTATATGGACACTCCAAAGCAGATTTCTGCCGTCGGCGTCGCCGTCGCCGTGAGGTTCCGTATGACGTCAACGGCGATGAAATCGTCGCCGCACTCCGGACGCTGTATGTGCAAGTGAAAGGGCGCGAGGGACGCGCGCTTTTACAGGGAGCAAACGCACGTCGGAGAGCAAACGCGCGTTCTGCGCCGTGCTCCCTGAAGGGGTGCAGAATTAAGCGTCTCTTTTCCTCCTTTTCATATTTAGAGAGCAAACGCAACTTTTTCCGTCGCGCGAAAGCCTGTGGGGGGACGGGAGGGCGGCAGGGGAGGCGACGTTTAGCTGCGGCACCAAATACGTATTTATATAAAAACGCCGCGCGCGTTCGGTGCGAACGCAGGCAAAACGTCGATGGCGTCGACAACAGTTCTGCGCGTTGCTGGTGCTGCTGCATAAGCAAGTTTATACAGCTGATAAAGCTACTATCCTTACTCCGTATAGCTCTCTACTAATTTGCTATCGCAATTGGTGCTTCGCCTTTCGGGTGAAACTGCGACAATGTTTTTCTCTAACGGGCAATGCTGCCGACGCCGACACTGGATTTTCTGCGAAACGGGGCCCTTAACGCTATCGCGTTAAAATGATGGAACGTAGGGCGATTTCAGAGGCAGTGCCTGATTGTAGAGAAGCAGTCTTAGCGCAGCGTGTCTTATGGTCGATATCAGTGACAAACCAGTGATTGCCAGTGGGCGTTTTCGAGAGTGGGTCATCCAAATAAGTGCCGACGAACTTAAATTGAGTATACGGGCGCGGAATAGGCTGTAGCAGCCCTGCGGGAGCGGTGGTTGAACGTTCCCGGTGCCCGCAGGGCTCACGAGAAGAGGCTTATTTAGTGACGCTGGCAGAGAGGCCAGGCCAGAAGCAGGGAGACCTGACACGGTCGCAGGTTTTGTGAAAGTCCGAGGGCCCAGCAGTTGCGTCGTCATGAAAGGCTTTTCAGACATTGAGACGGAGGGAACGAGGAAGGACGGGGACCCATCGATTGCCTGAGCGCTGGTAAATGTACCGGTATAAGGCGCCACTGCGAAGCCAGAATCGAGCAAGTTGGCGTCGCAAGCGACTGTCTGGCAAACGCTTTCAGCCACTGAGCTTCTCTATAAGGGAGCGGCAATACAAGTAGTTGCGTTGATGCGAGATAAATTCATTTGGCCTACATGAAGAGAAAGCGTCAATCTGGGCTAAGAAGCTGCTATCCAGAGTAGTCGCATATCGTCTAAGTAGTGGTGGAGAAGCCGTGGACGGAGGCAAAGGAGGCGATGGTAGTGGACAGCGGGAGAGATCATCTGCGACTTGAAGTTTCTTGTCAATTTCATAACTCCTCTAAACGGAGAATCCGGCGTCCGGGGCGACCGGTCAACTTCATTAATGACGACGGCCAACACAGAGCAGGGTGGTCAGTCACGATGGAGATATGGCTGCCGTTTACTTATGGACGGAGTTTTCAAATGGACCAAATGATGGCAAGACATTCATGTTCGGTTATGGTGTAACTTCGTGCTGCAGAAGAAAGGGTGCTTTTGGCGTGCGCTACCACTCGTTCTTCAACTGCGGCATTATGCAGTTAAGAACTGCGTCGACGCCGGGTCCACTGAAATCAGTGTGAACTATGGTCACAGGTGTTCTCATCAATGTGACCCAGGATAAGCTGTTACGTGAGGCCTTGCTTTAATGTTCCAAAAGCTGCGTGGGAGTCATCAGACGACATGAAGGAAGTGCCGGGAGTCAGAAGGCTGTAAAGAGGGGCCGGAATAGTCGTGGAGTCGTGTGACGGAAGTACGACGCTAGGTCACGAAAACTTCGAAGCTCTTTTTGGTTGCATGGTTCGATGCCAAATCGATGCCAATTCGCGCATACCGCCTTTGACTACGTCGGGCCCACTACGAATAGGAAGAGAGTACAATTGCAAGATTACATCATAGGACCCCCACTAGCTGCAACCTTGGGGAAAATGGGGGTTACAACCCTTCCCCTCCACTCCGTTGGTGCACCACTAGTTCTTGTAAACCTAGACAAAACACTGAACGTAAGTGGAGCAACAAAAAAGCGCATCTCTCTAAGTGTTCCAACCTATCGCCTAAACAGACCGTGGAAAGTCCATCAAAGAGTGCTTTACGGAATCGTCTGGAAAGTGTTTATTACGTGTTAGATTTATTCATTTATCGGCAAGTGAAAGCAAGCAACGCGACAAATGTAAAACAAGAATGGAAAAAAAAACAAAAGAACGGTAAAGCAATGTTCCGTAAAAAAAAACACTGCGGTGAACACGCCTCCACGACGGGAAAGCCCCCCGTTCCCAGACAGCCGTCTGGACCGCCTTCAGACACACCGAGGTGCCGCGAAGAACTGGGCCGCCAAGCAAGGCGATGTAAAAAGAAACCAAACCCGATAGACTCCTCCTCTTCCTTATTTCGCCTCAGGCGCCGAAGCCTACAGCACGCCCACTAAAGACAGAGCGTGAGAAGACTAAAGTGAGGGAAGAAAAAGAAGCTCAGGAGGAAAAAAAAAGGTTTCCCGAGAACAAACAAGGCGCAAGAACTGCCAAGTAAAAAATAGGGGGGAGGAGAATGCGACCACCATTTGCTCCCCAAACGACGTCAATAATGGGGAAAATACCACAGAAGCAGTCAGAAAAAAAGGAGCCGATCGTCTCAGCGTTCGCGATAAAGAGAGCGCGAACACACAAAAATATGAAAAAGGTAACTAAGGAAGAAACAGGAAAGAACTGCCTCCTCTTCCCGATTTGGGAGAATAAGGAGGTGGCTGGGATTGAGGGGGCGGTTCGCGAAGCGACAGACAGCGGCGGGAGAGCGTAGAAGAAGCAAAGAGATTGAGAGAGAGCGAGATGGTGCGAGTAGCAAAAGGAAGAAGAAAGAAAAGTAACCAAGGAAATCAGGGACGTTCCCTCAAGAGGCCGTCAGGAGGAGGGAAAATGGGCGGGAGAGGGAGGAGAAGATGAAAGGCTTCCTTCGCCTCGGCCTTCTCCTTGAGGCCGTCTCAAGGACGGCCCAAGGTCGAAGCGGAGACGACGCCGGCTCTGCGAGTCGCCGCCTCGTTTGCTCGGAGTGGATGGCGGTGGCAGCCCGATCGATAGGAAGCCCCTCCGGGTTTCTCCTTCCCAAGCAAAGAGCCTTGGTTTTTTTATGTCTCTGTTTTTCTTTCTTATGATGTTTTCACGCTGCTGCGGCCGCTTTGATGGGGTGGAAATCACCGTCTCCCTGTCTTTTCTTTTTCTTTCTTCCTTACTGTTGGTGGGTTTTTTTCTTCTTCTTTTCTTCTTTTGGTCTCCTTTTCCTTTATTTCGGTCTTGCGCCGTTTGGGGTAATGGTAGGAGACCCGGTAACCTCTATTCGTGGAAACGATTGCCTTCTTTTTTTTCGGCAGCTGCTTCTGTTTTTTATCTGACGCTCTTTCTTGTCTATCTCGTCTTGTAGTTCGATGAAGACAAAGTACGTGCCGATTTCGTACTCTTCGCTTGCTCCACTATCCTCTTCTAACACTTTTCTTTTTGCTGATTGAAAGGAAATGTTCTTCAATGATGTATTCTTCGCAGAATGCCTGAAGCGTAAGATCTCATCAGCTCACATGGGCGTTAAGGGAAAGAATATGTCGAGAAAATCTTTGCCTGTAAAGCTTGCTTTGCTACACGTTTATGAGACTTGTGGCAAAGCCTTATTTAGGCGTAAGATTTGTAGGTTGACATGGCTTGTGATAAAGCGAAAAATCAGGCTCATAAGTGTAACGGGAAAGGCTATTTGACACGCCTTCAAGAAAGAATACCTCTATCGCGAGACATATAAAGATGCGGTTCGGGTAAACCATTCAGTTTGATGAGGAAAGGGTCGTTTCATCATACACCCGTAAGTCACGAACTTGAAGCACCAAGTATTATTCTACTTCCATGGTGAAAAAAGAAAATGAATGAAGAAACCAATAGTGAAACACAATCTTCACGTGTTCAAGGGATAAATTTTATTGAGATCAGCATTGTTGGGCTACTTAACGCAGCAGCGTATGATTTGCGAGCATCCGGATATCTAAACGTTTTCGCCAACCTCTTCAATCATAAACAAATTCTAAAATTTATCCCGGGTGAGCCGGATCGAACCCAAATCACGCTGGCCTCGATGCCATCAGCCAGATGCTTCAGCGAGCTGAGCAACTAATGTGCTGGTTAAGTGCTACTCTTCACTAAACCTCCTTCACTCCAACTTGGGTCACTGTGTACGTGCCACTGGAAGTGTCGCCAGTGAGGGAGAAAAAAAACAGTGTTCGCACGCACCGGCGCACCACGCATCTCGAAGGCAACGTGCGGACTTCTCGAGAGTGCCACTAAATTGCACAGCGTTTTCAAGGGAAGCGCGAGAGAGAAGCCCGGCTGTAGTACACGCCGAATAAATGACGAGTTTCTCAGCGCTCACACGCACCGGCGCGCCATGCATCTCGGAGGGCACGCGCGAGCTTCGCGGGGGCGCCACTGGATGGCGCGGCGAGTCTATGCGGAAGCGCGAGAGAGGAGTCTGGCTGTAGTACACGGCATACGCACCAGCGCGCCACCTGTGCAATCTTGGAGGCCCCGCACACATCGCGCGTACTTGGCGGCGGCGCTGCTGGGTGACGCAACTTGCCCTGAGGGAAGCGCAAGAGGGGGTTCTATGCGCAGTACACGCGTTCTAGATAATGATGCGCGCTTCGTGGTGGCGATACACTGCGTCTCTATACTGCTTCATTGAAAATCGCATTACCGTCGACAGTAATTGTAGGATGGGTTCAGTCGGAATTGATTTACTAATTTGAGATAAATTTCTTGAAACTACGAATTTGACAGTGAACATAGGGAATTGTGTTCACAGAAATCTAGCGCGGTGTTTCGTGCTTTCGCGTTTGCTATGTCAACAAACAGTGCAACTCGTGATAAAAGGTTTGCCTGAAAAGCGTGCTTCGCCACAGATTGAGTGCAAATGTGGCGAAGCCTTCTTTTTTTATATATCGTAAGTAAGCGGGTTGACATAGGCGGTAATTAAGCAAAACAAACAAGGTTACATTAACGAGATGGCAGACAGACAGACAGACAAAGAACTTTAATGGAGGTCCTGAGAAGCTCTGTTGCCCCCTCTCAGGGAGGCGACGAAGCCGCGGGCCGCACCCACGTCGGGACGGGGAGACCAAGCTCCAGCGCCGCATCGTGGGCTCTCTGGACAGCCCAACGAGATGGCAAAGTAGAAAAATACTTAGAATGTTACTGCAGCAGATGAAATACAGGCGTAGAAAGAAGGTGACGACAAAATGTCCATTAATGAGCGGACCCTGGTGGGGCAAAATTGCACCTCATAACAAACGCTAAGCCATAAACCAGAAAAAAAATGAAAGGCTAAACTTAATTCGAAGTGAAAAAACACCGCATATCCACGGGGTGAATGATGATGAGTGGGCGAAGCTCCGGAGGGAATCATCGGTAAACCGTGAATCTTCCGTGTAATTCGCCCAGTCTCGCCGCACCAAATCGAACGATTGACTTCCACCAATGACACGCGCCATATGTGACGTCATTCCTATTTTATAACAGCGCCCTTCATTATAATTGCACCATCTCCCGCTTAAGGGGACGCTAGCACAAACGCGTTAGAAACGTGCAGTACTCTAAGGGGAAGAGGCCACAGCGTCTTACGCAGCCGTTTACACATGCCGGAACGTGCACCGCGTTTGCCGACGCCATCAGCGTTTATGAATACGGGGGTAAGGCGGAGAGGCCACAGCGTCTTACACCAGCTTCTTGCACGGGCCGTAACGCGCTAACACAAACGCATTAGAAACGCGCAGTCTTTCGTTAATGTTGGGTATTTATTGCCATCGTGGTGCACGTGTCTATGTGCGCTTCGTGGCGTAGTGGTTAGCGCCACGCGTTCAGAAGCGAGGGGTCCCTGGTTCGATTCCGCTACGGCCACAACTCTCGGAATTTTTTTTCTCATAAAAGTAGACGTGGCTACCTACTACGACGACTACTACTACTACAGAGGAGGGACAGACCCACACCCTAAGGAGCTTCGCCCCTAAAAACAAACCACCCACGACGGTCGCTCAGTAGTCTTGGCATTTAGCTGCTCAATGTGAGGTCGCGTGTTTGATTACCTACATGGGTGGCTGTATTCCTACTTAGGTGGCGTACGAGAAACAATCCTGTCCCAAATTCGACTGAATTTCAAAGAACCGCAGCCTCCCTACTTCGGCTTCTTTCACGGCCCTTGTTTCGCGATGGGGCGTTAAATCAATCAATCAACCGAGCAATCAATCCTATATATATATATATATATATATATATATATATATGTGTGTGTGTGTGTGTGTGTGTGGACGGACCGACGGACAGATAGATAGACAGACAGATAAATAGATAGATAGATAGATAGATAGATAGATAGATAGATAGATAGATAGATAGTCTACCACTCTCTATCTAGCTATTCTATGCGTGAACTTGTTCATCTACGTTATTCTGTCTCTCATCCATCTTTATCTATCTATCATCATCTATGTTCCCCTTGGTACAACAGGCAGAAAGTGCGAGGCAGTACCTAATCTAAGACGGAACAGTAGGCACTACCTAAGCGTTACAAGACCACGCTTGGCTTTTGAAGTGCCGTAGCAAACACCAACAAGGCGCAACGAGGCTGCATAGTTTCCGTCACGTCTCTAGGTTAACAACTGAGTCGCGGCCCCCGCGTTAGGTTCGCTGAAAGATAAAGAGAAGGGGGGAGAAAGAAAAAGAGCTATGTCTGCTTCGCGAAAGTTAATCATTACGCCGGTCCCCCCCCCCCCCCCCCATCTACTGGGAGTCTCTTGATGCCTCTGGCTAACCTATGAGACGTGGGGAGAGCTTTCTGGAACGCCAGTCATCAAAAGTGAAAGTCGGTACAGCTGCGGATTTAAGAGCTAAAAAGAGGCAAAAACAGACCGAGCGAAAGGCCCTCGGATAAGCCGGAATGGGTGCACGCTGGGGAGATGAGCCCACGGTGAGGGAGGAAAAAGAAGGAGGAGGAGGAGAGTAAATGGGGTGGCCAACCACGCAAACAACGAGCAGGCCCGCATACACACCCTGCAAACAAGCCAACGAAGACGGACTCGCCAGCGAGCTGTGCACAATAAATAAAAAAAAAGACAGAAGACCGAAGACAGAAAATGAAGAAACAGTAAGCGCCTACAAAGCACACAGAATCGTCCGTCGCGGTAGACCATCGCAGAAGTCACCGTATACGAAAAAAGCCCCACGTCGGGAACGTGAGCTGGAACGTTTTGATCTTCCTATTTTTTTATATTTTTTTTCCTGTATCTCCGCACGTCGTCCTATTTCTCTTCCCTGAAGCTACTCCTCCTCTGAGTGCCGTCTTTTCGTACATTTCTTTTTTTTTTCCTAACTCATTGCCTGTCTGTCTTTTTTTTTTTTTATGGTTCCTTACTTCACCTCATACGTTCTCCTTTCGGCGAAGCCCTACGCCGCCTCTTGTGACTTCTTTTTCTCCGGATCACGTACGTACGTACCGTACGTATCTACGTACGTACTTACGTATAGGTGGCGTGGCCCCCTCAGAACTGCGGTGTCCGCGCGACGCCGGCGCTACTTTCACTAATTACTAGAGCGAGAAAAAAAAAAAGCTGCGCTCGTTTATACGGCACACAACATCGCGGAAACGACTCGGCCGCCACCGGCTCCGGCGTCGTTGCAAACAAAATGAAACGGCGAAGTAGAAGAAGAAGAAGAAGAAGGGGACCTCGCCAGGGCCAATCAGAAGAAAGCGCGGCGGATCGCCACATATAAGCGGCCTCCTGTCCAAGGTAAACTCGCAACGCTACCTTTTGAGGCCGAGGTGGGCGGAGAACACGTACTAAGCAGAGAGAGTTAGGTAGGCCAGTGCAGAAAAACACACAAACTCGGTTTCGGGTTGGAGAAAAAGATGGAACGGGAGAACGAGCAAGAAGCAACGATGAGTAGAGAAACGTTCGTTACTTTCTTCTTGGCTACTTTATGGCACCTTTCTTCTTTTCTTTCTTTCGCTATACTTGTTTTTCGTTTTATCTCTCGAACTAGGAGACGTTACCTGGCTCGGCTTTCAGCTCAGGTAGGTGTAGTTAGACGACGCAAATTACTAGGATAAAGAAGGTGGGGGCTGGGAGTTGCTTAGTCGGGGAAAATACGTCCGTACGTGGATTTTGGGCTCGAGCTAAAAAAAAAAGGGGGGGGGGGGAAACAAATAGGGGGCTGACGAGGAGAACTGCGTATGAAACGGCCAGGCGTGCTTCTTCGGTCTAATTTGTTTCTTATCTCCGATCTTTTGCCCAACACTCCCCCGCGCAGCTCTCCTTCTCTCCGCTTCTCGCTTTCTATACACCTCTCTCTCTCTCTCTCGTCTTTCCAAGCTGCTGGCCTGACTCACGAGAACGAAAAAAAAAATTTTTTTGTCGGCGAATTGCGGCCGCCGCCACCGCCGTTGCTACGTGATCGCGAAGAAAGCGAAAACAGCCCCGGCGCAGCTAATGCGAGAGGCCCATAAAGCTTCGCAGCAAGCAGAGGCAAAACAAATTAATCCGGAAAGGAGACAAGAGCGAAACAAGTATCATAACGAGGAGAAAGCTTTTGCGCCGTTAGGGCATAAAAAGAAGAGAATAAGAGAGAGAGACGGTGGCAGCAATTATCACGTTCGCTCGGCTCTTGGGGCAGGCCACAGCTGCCGGATGGCGGAATTATTCGTCCCAACCAGGCAACGGGTTTTTGCTTAGGGTATCTCTACGTACGTTGAGGCAGTGTTGTTGTTTTTTTTTTCGTATACGTATATAGGAAAGGACAAACGGTATTGCAATAACTTGGAAATGCGATGATGTTCATGTTCATTTATTTTATTTGCCAAAATATATTTTCCTTTACTTTTTTCTTTCTTTGCAATGCAAAGAATCAAAGTCTTGTTCCCGCAGTCCCCACTCTGTACTCAGCAGTTTTGGTGCTTACTAGAGCGTAAAAGAGACTTCTCTTCGTTTTTCTCATCGTGATGTGCAGATTTTCATCACTCGCGGCATCTGTGAGTGCCGGAATCGGCGTGTCGTCGTTAGGAAAGTGCCAGCGAAGAATCAACTACGCCGGCAACGTGAGCACGGCGTCCGACCTCACGCTTTCTGAAACATGGTTACAGCGCTCAACGACGAAGGCGCAAATACGAGATGCACCAGGCGCCGGGAAAGGCAATAAATAAACAACAACCACACAGGGCGGACGTGCTTATGCCTTGCTCTTCCCGAGTGCTGTAACTTTGTTTCACGATGCCGGCAACCATGTAGCCAAGCTTTAAGCAACAGTACAGCAATCCTAACGCTGCTTTCTTATTAATACATTGCTCTTAAGTTGCCTTGCGGGCGTTTTCGATGGAGCACTAATGGAAACATCGATGATTGCAGTCAACTGACCAAGTCTTGTGGAAATAATCGGGGAAGAAAGAGGTATTGGCCCAGCGCTTTGCTGTTGACGTTTATAGGCACGTTGTAATTTGCTCGAACCTTTCATGCTGCTTTGCGATACGCTATACTTTTAATGACCAACAGGATATCACCGCTGATGCGAACATCACCCTCGAATTAAAGCAGAGCCCCACCTCACGATTACTGTCGACGGTAATGCGTTAGCATTGAATCAATAGAGCGACACAACGAAGTTCTACGGTCGAAACGAGTTACGCATGAGGCGTGTACTACAGCGAGACTGCTCTTTCGTGGTTTCCTAAGAACAGTGGCGCCATCTAGAGCCACCGCCACGAAGCCTAGGCATGGCCTCCGAAATGCACGGCACGCCGGCGCGCGCGATAGCTGAGAAACGCCTCATATGACAACAGGGCTCCAAAGACTCTCGCGCGTCTTTCTGGACACGCTGCGCCAACTAGTGGCGCTGCCGAGAAGTCCGCGCGTGGCCTCTGAGACGAGAAGCTTGGCACGCCGGTGCCTGCGAACGCTGAGAATGGTTCTCTCACTTGGCCGCACGCTCGGTGGCCCAATTGGGTCACTCAGTGACCCAATTTGGTGAGAGGTTCATTGAAATGCGGCACATACCCGGTGCGTTTGTGGCGCAGCCCGCTAATGTGTCGGGTTGCTGCAGTTCTCGAGGAACCCTTGCGACGTGGGCTTGTTTCCGCTCACATCGGAGAAACTTAAGGGATCTTTTTCGTCACTGTCGAGGCGGCACATTCACAGTGGCCCACACGCCTATAGTTACCCAAGTTGACGTAAAAGACGTTTGTTGGAGACCAGCACAGACCGAATGTCACATACCCCAGTGCTCGAAGTTGGCGTCAAGGAGTTTCTTCGAACAGTGGTTCCTATATCCAGTCCCGAGTCGACAGAGAGCCATGTCGGCGAGAAAGAGGTTCGTTGGAGAGCGGCACGCATGTACAAAGTACTACATACTCATTGACCCAAGTTGGTCCGACGGTTGGTTTCGAATCTTGTTCCCTCAGCACAGCTGTCCGATGCGCTAACCATTCGACCACGGATTATCCAGTGATGAAGGTAGGCGGGAAAATGGTTAGATACAAACATACAAACAGAGAATAGATAGATAGATAGATAGATAGATAGATAGATAGATTAGATAGATAGATAGATAGATAGATAGATAGATAGATAGATAGATAGATAGATAGATAGATAGATAGATAGATAGATAGATAGATAGATAGATAGATAGATAGATAGATAGATAGATAGATAGATAGATAGATAGATAGATAGATAGATAGATAGATAGATAGATAGATAGATAGATAGATAGATAGATAGATAGATAGATAGATCCCGGAAAGTACGTGAAGCACCCAAAGAATGCTAGCGCATTAAAACAAACAAGAGGCGGGTGTTACACAGTGAAAAGCCAGATGAAGATTCCAGTCAGTCAGTCAGTCAGTCAGTCATGTCTTGTCTTGTCTGTCTGTCTGTCAAAGTACAACCACAAGGAGCAGGCAGGGTGCATATTTACGCCTCTAAAACGATAGTCGAGCGTAAGGCCAGAGTCGGGTAAGGCCTTTCATTCGTGCCGTCTACGGGCCGTTATTCCCCGCTCCGCGCGTGGATCTATCAGCGAGAATCAAACTGTTCAGTCACCGCACTGGACAAATTACGATCCCTGTACACATAGCTAAACCAGGGAACACGGGAAAAGACTAGCCAAAAACACAGTTACGGGCTACACATTTGCACACACAAACACACACGCGCGCGCGCGCGCCAACATTCGATTCTACCGCTGTTCCGCGGACGTTGCGCTGGCTGCACGAATGCATATAAGCACGACGCTGCTCGCTCGCTTTGAGATCCAGGGGCTGTTTCTGTAGCATGCGGCAGCGAGCAGCCGGGCCATTTACTAATGAACCGAAATCGGCTCTGTTTCTCAGACGAAATAAAAAGAAAACGGAGCAAGAAAGAAGCTCGTCCCGAAAAAGAAAAGGAGTTCCACGTGCGGAGCCATTTCGTGGCGGCGCCGCCGACGGGCGAAGAAACAGAAAACAAAAAGGAAGAACTAGATGGGACCGAAAGAAAGAGACAACGACGAAGGCTGGCGAGGAGGAGGGGTCGATTTCTCCTTCTAGAAATCAATAAGGCTTGAGGAAAGGAATGAAGAAAGAAAGAAGGTAGGAAAGAGAGAGAGAGGAGGAACTCGCCTCCTTTAGCGCTCCGCCCATTTTCCTGTCCGCCGCCAGCTGCGCCGTACGCAGATATGCGAGAGAATAAAAAAAAAAAAGAATGAAACGAACGGGACGACGTAAGCGTGACAAAAGGAGCGTAACGAATTGCCCGTAAGCAGCGCGAACGGAAACAAGGAGGGAAAGAAAACGAAGAGAAGAATTTAAAAAAAGAAAGAAAGCTCGTTCGCGTCGCCGAGGGCACAGCCTTGGCGACGCCGTTGTATCGGGAGCAAGCAAGCACGGACTGCGCCTGTCGTCTACCGGCCGGGCCTGGGTCGACCGAGTCGCAGAGTCGCGCTCCGTTAGCCCTAAACGTGACATCTCGGCGAATGAGGTGGTGAGGGGGTGGCCAGTGCTACATTGGCCGGAGCGGGCGCACGTGGGCTAAGAACTGCGAGGCTAATAGGCGCAAGGCGCCCTCTCGGTTTCTTTCTTTTTCTTTTCTTTATTTTTGCGGTTGCGACACACAGTGCAGATTCGAGCGAGACGTGGACAGCGAAGTTCGGAGAAAGGGTCGAAGAACGGAAACAACTGCCCCCGTTGAAACGACGGTACACGCCGAAACGACGAAACGGCGGGAAGAGCGAAGTCGAACGATGGGGGTTGGGAGAGGGCGTTGAATAACTGATTAGCGCCGGCGTTTAGCCGCGAAGAAACAAAGAGCAGTGCGGTGAAACTGCTTCGGCGGTGGAAGGATGAAGGGAGATAGCGCGTGCGTTTGTTGGTTGGGGTGCGCGGCTGGTTCTTGCGGGGTCGAAGTGAGCTGAACTGGGACGGCGACAAAAAAATATATATATAATAAGGTCAACCTATAGTAGGAAGCGGGGAAGAGAGGGAGGGGTGGAGAAGGCGAGAAGTGAAGGCAAGGAGTCCAGCGTGGCAGACCGAGACGGAGATAATGGAAGTAAGGCGCCTCATTTAGTAGATGGGCGGGCGCAAATTAGACGCCACGCCGGCGATGCAGAGAAGACGCCGCCGAACCGACCGCCGACGCATTATCCGTCGCCTGTAAGCGCTCGCCTGTTATCTGTGATGCGGCTTGGGGTTCACGTTCTGCGCGCAGGTACAGGTGCCCCCGAGACGTTTCCTTTTTTTTTTCTTCCTTCTTTTTTTTTTTTTTTTTTTTTTGACTGAAGTCGTCGCTGTCACGTGTTCGACCTCTCGGCGTCGGAGACCGCGGAGTTTCCGAACGCGAGACCGTGCTGTATGTTCACTACTTGACACGTAAGTCTCGCCTGCCGAACACCATGTGCGCAATGAAGAGGTTCGTCAAACATGAAAGTATTAGTGCAGAAACAGAATAAGAACGAAGCTTGCGGTACGAAACAGGTGGACACGCGCAACGTCTCGTACGTGACCAGGATGGAAGTTTTGTACCAGTTAGTTCGACATTATAGTGACGGTAAAGCAGCACCATAGACATGGGCAGGAAGGAACATCTTACAACCGGACAGCTGTGTCACACTGCGTGTTTTACGCCTTCCTTTCCATCCATGTGCTTCGCTCTCCTTTATTGTGCCTAAGTGCATGTTGTTGTTTCACGAGGTAACTGCCTCCCTCTTCGCACCAGTGACTTCTTCCTCGACTTGCCCTTACTCCGGTTTCAGAATGATGAACGGCCAAGCTCAATTTACAAAGAGTACACAGCATATGACCTTACATATCCCATAAAGGGCTTTCATGTCCCTTTGCTTTATTGTTTCTACATTTCAAATGAAGGCGTAAATGACTTCCCATTTACTTCAATGTCGCTTTCTTGTCGTGACTAACAAAAAATCGAGCCTCTCGGATCCTCTCGGTGTCTTCGCACAAAGGGCAGCCTGTACGTATTTTATCTGTGTATGAGACATCATGTGTGGCATTTGTGTTTTGTCATTGTAATCGTCGTTCTCTACGCTTTATACGCCTAGGTACTCCGTCCTCTAATCACACGTGGTTGAATGACAAGACGAACCCCACCCCACCAACTGCATTGTCGATTCCGCTTTTACCATGATAGCATTAAGGGCCCCGTGTCGCAGAAAATCCGGCGTTGGCGTCGGTGTCGGCGTCAGTGTCCGCGGCCAAGATAATCGTGCCGAACCAAACCCGACCACACAGGCCCTCCGCGTGGCGCAGAGGCGCTGGTCAAGTAACTGAATTTCTCAAAGTAAAATTTGTCACAAAAATCGTAAAGTACGACTTAACCACAACCAACAGGTATGCGATAGCGTCGGATTGTAATTTGAATATACGAGAAAACTTAAATCGGTTACGCGGAAACTCAAACACAAACCCCTTTTCCAGCTTTCTACCATTCATAAGTGGCGCGCCCCGGTCGGTGTTCCTTGCAAAAACACCATTCAGATGGCGCTCGCCTCCTCGGCAGCGGCGGGCCGAGGCGAAGGTGCAGAAAAACTAAAGTCGCAGTTGCCGGGAAGCTGCACAGTCAGGGATCATTGAATCTTATCGCGTTCCACTCTTAAAGGCGAAGCCTTAAGCATCCTCCAAATGTTCTCTTCCAAATATGACGCCTGTACTTTTTTCCAATGTTTGTCTCCTGGTGCCCGCTGAAAACACAAGCACATGCGCACGCATGCGCACATCAAGGGTTAATGATGTCGGTTGGGAACGGGTAGGAAGGGGCATTACGGCGTCGACGCCCAAGAGGAAGAAGCGCTTAACGCGACGCGCCCCAGAGACCGCGGCCGCGCATGCTGATGCGCGAATGCGCGCCGCTCCAAAACGTCTTATTACCGCCGCTCGCCGCGACCATGCCAAAGCCCCCGCAGGACGATTTCTTTATTCCCTGTTCTTTCATTGTTTCTCGCCCACGCAGTCGGTGGTGCGAGCTCGTTCTCTCGCAGGTCTGCTCCTCGGCATACGCGCGACGGTTCGGTTGCAATAATGTGGCGCGCCGGGAGCACACGGTAGCACCGGGCGCGCTGCGACGGCGCCAGCGTTAATAACGGTCGCCCGCGCGGCTTCCCCTAATTTAATGAAGGCAACCCCGGAGAGAGAAGCCTCCCCCAGTCCCCAAGAGCGGCGCAAGGTGACCACGCCCTGGCCGCAACTGACCCCTTCGACCCCCTCCCCCCTTCCCACCGCACCCCCTTTCTCTCCTCACGGCCAACTCTGTCCTCTCAGTCCACGTGTTCTACCACGTTTGCGAGGTAGACGCCCTCTTGGTCACTATATACCCCGAGCACTTCGTCTCTCGTGCTTCGCGTTTCTCATATCGCGGTGGTTGCGCTTTCCGTTGACTGACCGGTAGCTCGGTTAAATCATAAAGCAGGCGTCATAAAGCAGGCCTTGACATGAGTCATCGAAGGTTCCAGAGTAATCCCTGGTGCCCGCGTGTCTTGGAGAAAGTACTACACAATTCGCGTCGCTCATACAATCAGATTACATAAGCGTCGGTGACAACATGCCTTCCTGCTATGGATTGTAGGTGGTTCTCTTGCTGGACTATGAGGTTGTCCCTTTGCGACCGAAACGGCTAGCGACTTCTCGGACGCCCGTGCGATATAGCACGACGCCAATGAGCTGTCTGAACAATCTATACTCACGTGACTGCTGAAGCTCACTTTCCGTGGTACGACAGAGCGCGAGATGAACTTCGGACGACAGAGTGCGGAGGCTTGTATTGACCGCGTGGTCGTCATCATTCTTCATTCCTGGCTTTCTTGTTGAAATTTTAGACGTAACAGAAGAGACCTCATTGGTTGTGTTCCGCTGAATCAGATTTCGATGCGATTCCTCTTACGGAAATTCGACGATTATGTTGAACATGTATTGTTAGTTCTCGACTCCTGTTCTCCTGACAGCTTTCCACAATATTCTGAAGTGAAAGTCAGCTAAAAACTGCAACCCTTCAGTAATAAGTGTGTAAACTTCAAAAAGTTTCTATTGTGAAATATCTAGCTTTCTTTGTGAGGCTGATGGAGATGGATACTTATGAGGTGAGGCCGTGCGAATAGCTGAACGGCCTCATCTCATAAGTACCCATCAGCAGAGAGAAAATAAGTTAATGAATATGCGCCTAAAACTACGCAGTGTGAGCAGACATTTGAGAGTTACAGAGATTTTCGCTCTGACAAATTTGCTATGTTACAGCGATAGCTGTCGAGCGTAATTTAGCCAAATTTCGTAGCGTCTGTCGCCACTATCACTTTCATGTCATTATAGATACGAACCAAGGTTGCTGTTTTAGCATGTGTGTAATGCTAGAGCGATAATGCTAGAGCGATAGCTCTTAGAGCTAATTTAGCCAAATTTCACAGCTTCTCTCTCCGGCATCACTACTGCGTGTCAAATTTCACGCTTACTTTGCCGAAGGAGTTTTATGTCAGTGGATACCAACGATTTTTTTTTGTTGCGGCATTTTCTGCAGTGTTACAGCGATAGCTCTTAAGCCCACTTTTGCCCAATTTTGTTGTGTCAGTCTCAGTTATCACTACCGCGTTTATGATTATCATGTTTCCTTGGCTGAAAAGTCGTATGTCGTTACATACCAACAAACGCTTTTGTTTTGGAATGTTTTCAACGTTACAGCGATAGCTGTCAAGCCTACTCTAGCCAGATTTTGTGACATTGGTCGCGGGCGTCATTCGGCATTCTGGCGCAGTTCCGCAGTACTGATTTAACATATTCGGCGTCCCTGCGCTTCGAGGTGTCGATTGATTCGGCCACGCCCTGGCGATATGCTAACCTCCAGGTTAGCTCACATAGGGATACAGCCCCGAAAGGCACTGGTCCTGAGATCAATCCTCGGATAAGGATGAAAGTTTCTTCAATGCTGAGCTTTCTTTCTCAGAAACGCACACTTATTTCCTCCGTGACGAATTTCCAAAGCTCGACTCTCAGATGGATGACGTTTCACCTTTACACCATCCTCTTTATCATCATCATGTTTCGGTAGCCAAGGGAGTCATATGACATCGATAACAACGAAGGTTTTGGCATGGCGGCTATGCCACAGCGATAGCCGTTAAGCGTACTTTAGCCAAATTAACATTAAACTTTATCCCACTCGCTCACCTCTTTTCATTCGCGCAACGTTTTGTTGGGGCACTTAAACAACATCGTCGGGCGCCAAACGTTTGTGTCCACGTGTGTTGCTATGGCGCGATAAACTCCCCAAGCAGAAAGCAAACGCGATCTCCGCTCGAGAAGCGGCTGGCGCCGGGTCTCTTTCGGACGGGGCGTGGCTGGCGCGACGTGCGCAATCTTGGGATGGACGTGGAGGTCGTAAAAAAAGGCGCGCGCGGCCCCCAAAGAGGCCTCCGGCCGGCTTAGAAAGGAGGAGGAGTGGGTGGTCGAGTGGGCGAAGGTATACGCACGCCGCCGCAGCTGCCAGGGAGCCCACTATACGACACGCGGCTACGACCCAGGCGAAGCCAGTCGTGCGCGACGCACTTGCGGCCGCGGACGTAGTGCCGGGACACGGCCACTCGAAGCCGCCGAGCGAGGTGGGGGAGCTCCGCGCAGTCAGCCTCGATCGTGGCGCCGCTCCGCAGGCGTTGGAAATAAAACTACGGCGCGCCGTGTGCTGTTCCAAACTGAGAGGCCGAACGAAGGTCGCTTGGAACCAAGTTGCAGGTGTACCTTATAGAAAGCGCAGGGAGAATGCGATTCCCACAAAAACAGAAAGAACGTCACAGTTTCGCCCGAGGAGCGACGCATTGACGGCGATGGCAATGTGCAAGAATGCTTTAGGAAACAAGGTTCGTAGTTTTGTTAGCGGTATATGAATTACAGTACGCATTAATTCACTCAGTGATTATGCACGCCTCGTGTCACGGCCGCCCAAGGACAGACGTAAACAGAGTTCACGCTATGACGGCTAGCACTCGCGCTCACAACGTCGCTCTATAAATAGAAGCGAACGTTACGCGCTGCCGCTCCCGTTACCATTTCAGTGTGGCGAGCGTCGGAAACTCGGCAAATCACGTGATCTGCAGCGCTGGGTGCGCGGGAAAGACTACGCGCGTCAAGGCACCATGGCATGCTTCTCGGCTAGCCCTTGCACCCGCAGCATATCACGTGACGTCCAACACTCGGCGCTCGAGCTACGCATGCGCTCGGCCGTGCGGGTCGCGCAAACGCCATCGCGCGCGGAACGCGCTTCAAGGGTAGACAAACGTGAATGCAAGAAGCTAAGGAACGCGCAACGAGATGTTGAACAGGGATATGATCGCGGTAGCAGTAGCAGATACAAAATACGGCCGTGTAGGTCAGACGGTAAACGCGAGTAAACGATGGGTCAATTGAGCTTAAGATGAAGGGGACTTGGCGAGATCAGGTATATATATATATATATATATATATATATATATATATATATATATATATATATATATATACGTCTTTTCAAATCAGATTTGGTGTTAGTGTGCGCTCGTGGTGCCTTATCCTTGAGCCGCCTTCTCGCGTTCTTCCCAAGTATTCTTGTAGTTGATTAGTTGATCACTTACCATTTTCAGGAGAGAGCCATTCATTTTGACCTCCCTCCATATCTCCATCTGTCTCTTACACACACTCATACACATGGAAATAAAACAAATAGTCAGGTAGTATTCATAACCGGAAATCAAACCTCGACACGGTGCGCATCGGCCGAAGGACCACAGCCGATCAGCCAAAAGCGGCGCATTACAAGCACGAACTAAGCTTTTTAAAAAAAAACGAAAACAAGAACTCACGCAAGCAAGTCTGAATTGAGGCCGGCCTCATCACGTCTTTCGGCGTAATCGCATATGGAAATGAAGCCAGCGCGTTTCACGCGCAGATTCTTATTTCTATCAGCCAGGAGTCAGAGAGCTAGGGGTGGTACACGGCGCGCGCCGTGGGACGGCCCTTGTCGAACACGCCCAAGCACACTGGAGTACCCGCGATGTCATTTCAACTTGGACGACGACGGCAGCAAGAAGAAAAAAAGAACGTAGCCCAGAGAGACGCAAGTAGAAAAGCTGCAGGGTGGAGGGAAGGAGCGAAACGAGCGTATACTTCGAAGGCATCGACGCGGCCGACACGAGACGATGTCTCAATCTGCCGAGATTTGCAAAATACCCGGCCCAACTTACTACGGTGGAAGATTGAGGGGAGTGGGAGGGAGGGGTGTACGACGTTGGACACAGGACTGCCATCGTGTCACGCCAAGCGTAATGGGCCCATCTCACGACTTGGACCCGCCGCCCTGAACGCACGAGCCGGTCGCACGGAAGGTTCCGGTATGAGGATTGGTTTGGTTTCACTCGAGGTCCACTCCTCGTATATTTAGAGCCACGCGCGCATAATTCGAACGCGCGCTAACACGCTGCAAGCGATGCGCGCCTCGCTCGATTGCGGTCGTCCCACGGGGTGTAGAATTATGCCGACGACTCGATTCGGCAATCCTGAAACGCGAGAACAAACTATATATAGGCCTCTGCTGAGCGAATGCGCTCGTGTACCTTATGCGATTATTTTTCGGTCGTTCTCGTTTTACATAATCGATAGGTTCTCGTTATGTTGTCGGCGCAAGATTGAACGGAGTCAACAAAATGAAGAAATGTCGAAAGACATTTTTTGTTGTAACCAGTGATCAGACGGCGATAAGTCCTAGTGCACTTGTTTGAGCTCTTCATTGGTATTTTGATTAGGAGATTAGTTATACCAAGTTTGTGTCACCTACGCCCTGATGTTTGCCGATACGCTACTGACTAACAGCGCTCCTTCAGTGATACATGCCTTAGAGAAGAACGAAGCTGAAAAAAAAATCGAAATGAGGATGGCACTGAAACGAGTGTTAATCAACGTCTTCACTACAACCAATTACCTTTGTCTATTTTCGTTTTTGCTTTGCACTTGTATTGAGAGGGCCTAACATATTTCTCTACATGCAAAAGCGCGCAACCTCCTTAGAATCAGCAGTTCTCTCTTCCCACAGATTTCCGAGCAGATGCATGCGTTAAATCAAAAGTGAGATTTACGACGATTACGATACTCCCTAATGCGAAATTTGAGCGCACGCGTTCTCATTGCACGATATATTGGCTGGCGTGGACAATCTGTCTCGTGCGGCACGACGGAGCGAAGTGGCGGCGCGGCTTCCTCGCTAATCGGGAGATCGCGAGAGGCAGGGCGTGGTTGACGCGTGGGCGGACAGACGGACAGATCTCGGCTCATGCAGCGCTTTGTTTCCATGCACACGACGCGCGCTACTCTGGCGCCATCTCGTAGCCACCGTCACCGTAGAGCCCGTCTCGCGCGGCATTCCGCTTTTCTTCTCACGTTTTCGCCATAGCCTCCTTCTCCTCTTTCCTCGTCGCGCTTCCTTCGCTATCGCCGTCATTCATCCCCCGCTGCGCTCCGCGTTCGTTCTTTCATCCTTCGTGGTGCTCGCTCGCTCGCAGGAACAGGCGCCTATGAACTGCGCTCTAAAAAAATGCTCAATTTCAAAGCTGGGGAAACGGTCGCCCCATTCTCGCAGCACTAACGTCGTCCTCATCTGCCCTCTTGGTTCCGTTTTTTGTCTCTTCGTCCTGTTTTGTAGCCACGTCGTTCGTGCGAGATAGTGGAATGCCACTTTGAGGCACCATACGTGTAACTCTAAATACGCTATAGATGGTCCGACGACGACTACGATAACGATGACTACGAGTATAACGATAATGAGACGACAGTAGGTCTCTGGCAACAGCGACGGTACGACGATGATAGGGTACAACAATTTTGCGAGGCATAACGATGACCCAAGCGGGCACAAGGTTTGACGTGCCACCGAAAATGATGCGTCAACAACGGTGACGTCGGCATAACATTCATGTGGGAAACGATGACGTGGGCACAACGATGACGTGAGCATAGCTATGTGGGCATAACGGTGATATTGGCAGTAACCGATATGAGGGCACAAGAATGGCGGGGGCAAAAGGATGATGCAGGCAGAACAATAACGTGGCTCCAACGATGACATGAGCACTACGATTATATGGGTATAACGATAATAAGGGTTGAGTAACGATGGCGCTGGCAAAAGAGGGACGTGGCCAACTAAGATGACATCGGAACAACGACACTCTGGGTAGAGCGATGATTACCATTTTCGCTTTCTGGCGGCACCGTTTCTGAAACACAATCCTACGGGCAACTGTATACGTGGCAGCCCGATGTGACGTCAGAAGGGGAGCAGCTAATAACGGGAAGGCATAGAGAGGATTCGACGCCTTGAAGGAAGAATACCAAAAAGAAAGAACCGTAACACGCTTCCCCTTGCGCAAGCAATACCCAGAGAAGCGACACCGACGTTCCGCACGGAAATGTATGTCTCGCTATCGAAGCTCGTTTTTCTGTGCCATTTCGTCGAAGTGCGTAGCAGGCCTCGCGAAAGACGGAGTGCTTGACACGCACACACACGCACGCACGCCATTATATCGAGTTGCCCCGGAGTTATTATATACGTATATATGGGACTCGCACGGAACCAATCTTCTTGAGAGAGCTCGCGGGCCCACAATTCAGCGGCCAGTTTTTCTTGCCGGACGAGCGCTGAATAATTCATGACTTCGCCACGATCTGCGACTCCGCGGAGGACGACGGCAAGCCGCTCCTGCGGACAGCGCTGCGACACTTTCATATACCTGAAGTGTTTCTCTTGTTCTCCTCCTCTTTTTTGCTTTATTATTACTTTTTTTTCATCCATCCGACTCCGTCGCAAATTGAGGTCGCGCAATTTTCGAGCCAGTTTATATAGTACATGCGGAGAGACTCGGCACTGTGCGTCCCGTTATTTCCCGGACGCAGCAGCCTTCGCGCCAGTCCGCCCGCCCACCCACCGAGGTCTCGTTTCTTGCACCGGCACGGCGACTTCGATGTACATTGCGAATCGGTTTGACCTCGACACGATTGAAAAAGCGGAGCACGTTGCAGCCGAAAGTGAGCCCAATGCGTTTTTCTGCGTCGCGCTGACGCGCGCGCGCGCCCTCTTTCGGGCCGTTCTGCGACATTGGGGGGCAATCAATTTTCATCAGGCGGGCTTTTCATTAGGAGATTGTGCGTCGTTACGGAGGAAAGCACGTACGCCTAATATGGCTGGAATCAATAAGAGGGCAGTTTATTTTTGCATCGCGCAGAGCCAAGAAAACTGGAAATTAAAAGTAAAGAAAAAAAAACGGGTATCACGCCAATGAAAAGAAACCTTCAAGTTCAAATCAGTTTGGCGGTTTGCGTGCGAAAACAACGATATTAATATGAGGCACATCGTAGTGGAGGACTTTGGATTATAGTTTGGCCAACCGGGGTTCTTAGTTCGACCCCGAAGCAGCTTCAGCTGTACCCAGGACAATGGCCTAACATACGACGATAACGACACGACAGTACGACGTAAGATGGAGGATGACGATCGTCCGTAGAATTGCAACTTCATCCGCAATCAGATAGATAGATAGATAGATAGATAGATAGATAGATAGATAGATAGATAGATAGATAGATAGATAGATAGATAGATAGATAGATAGATAGATAGATAGATAGATAGATAGATAGATAGATAGATAGATAGATAGATAGATAGATAGATAGATAGATAGATAGATAGATAGATAGATAGATAGATAGATAGATAGATAGATAGATAGATAGATAGATAGATAGATAGATAGATAGATAGATGTCTTACTTATATATACTTTATCTCTCTCATATATATCTATCTACAGACCGTAATCTACAACATTTAGAACGGTGGGTCTAGCCCGGAATAGCTGCCTTTAAAAGAGAAAACAAAAAACACAATCTTCGGACACGTAGATTGTTTGCGCTATCGGTGCCCGTTACCGTTGCCGTTATTTTGCTGGAATTATGTTTCAATTCTTTTTTCTCTCGAGGCTTTTTCCTCGAGGTTTTTTCCCTCGAGGTTTTTTTTCCATGGGCTTAACGCTCTGGAACACCTTTTTGTACAATCTGTTGCGAATCTTGGTATAGTTCATGCGCTCACTATAGTGATCGTTGAATCTTTATAAACTTGCAAAAACAGCACAGCAAGACGACAAACAAGGAGCGTGTGGGCGTAACGGAAATTGCCTGTCTTGGTTCGCAACGCATGCGGAGTTTTCGGGTGACCACGCCGCGAATGAGAATTAAAATTCCGCGCAGCAGTTAGTATTCAAAACCGCGCGAAAAGGGACCCTTGCGCGTCGAACGAAATGGGACGACGAAAGGCGAAGCATTCGGAAGCGATATTTCTTTCTTTTACGACCGCACTCCTTTTCCGCTGTAATTTTCTTTTATTCGTTTCCCGAAAGTTCAAGGTGACTTCGTCATCTTCTTCCCTAATACGCTGCAATAGCCACATATGTATTTCCGCGTGTTTATCCCGTGTCCGCGTACCAGGTTTATTTAGCGAAATCTTCAGGTGACTCTAAAATACAGGAAAATATAGATTAAAAGAGGCCATCTTTCTTTTGATCCGGAACGGTGTTTTTTTTTTCGTTTTTTTTTTCGCGGCAGCGGTGGTTAGTACGTGGAGGAACTGAAATTTACTAATTGCTAACTTTATGTTGACAACTTTAGAGTAGCCGTGGGGATTGCGAAATTCAATCTAGCCAGACCATGAAGCCCGCCCATGTGGCAGACATCCCGTGTCTAGCACCAGCGTGTAGAAGCACATCCGTATAATTTGCTGTTTGAGTTAAAACATATTATCACGACACTTTGTCGCGCAGTTTATATGTAGGAACTTAAATAGCCATGCGTCTCACTGCGCATTATGTGCCCTTATAGAGATCGTTCTATATAATCTACTAACAAAGGCGGTTTGCCATGCCTGCTTGCCATGGCTACTGACATGGCTACTTGACATGCCAAACTGCCGCCTTAATACATTTTAGGTTAATATATAGAGATAAATAAAATGCATGAGTTTGAATTGTTGCTGAGTGGTGTACCTTGAAAGATCTGCATGTTATTTCTAAGACAGTGATTTCTATTAGATGAAACCTACATACTACAGAACATGCCTACATGCACTACAGAACATGCCTAGATCTTAAACGACCAATCTCTCGAGAGAGAGCCAATTTAGTTGCTATGTTTGATTCGCGGCTGACTGTCTATGTATATATCTCGAATGTTGTGAATACATCCTACATAAAGCTAGTGATAAGCTCGAGAATGACAACGAACTTTCCAAATTTGTAGGCATGTTTTTTTTTTTTTCTTTATTTTGTTCGAGCGTGGTTAGAATTAGCCTCTTCCGTTGGGAATAGCATTAGCTTTGCTAGTTCCAGCAAAGTTGAGTGTGTTCAGAGGCACTTTGTTCGCTAGCTGCGTGATAGATTTAGGACATCGGAATTACTTTGACTAGGTTTGTGTTCTACGTGCATTCGATGTAACGCCCCTGCATGCACGTCATGAATACCGTGATTACTTTTGTCCATCTAAAGTTGTTTATATATCGAAAGTTGAAGAACCGTATACAACCCAGCAGCATCCTCATATCGTGCCGTGCGGGCAATAAGCGCAGAAACACAGTATCCCACCACGCACACCGGCGCTCGGCCTAGCGATTTTTACTCCAATCTGTTGCGTTTCGTTCGCGAATACCACCTCGGTGCGTTGCACTGTTTATTTTCTTTCTCCTTCTGAAATGGCGCTCGGTTCGCGTGAAAGCGAGCCGCGTTTGTGGGCCGAGCATAAAATGGCACTGATTCAAAAAAAAAAAAATAGAAAGAGAGAAAGAGCGAGCGAAGCTCCTGGAACGGATCAAACGTCGTCGCGCATAGCCGTCGTCTCCTCCTTTTCGTCTCGCAGTCGTCGGTCGCGCCACCTAGCGGGGTTCATTAACGAATTTTCTTTTCGGCCCCGGAAAACAAAACTCGGGAAGGAAGGAAGGAAGGAAGCAAGAACGGAAACAGAAAGAGCAGTGGCTCGCATCCTCTCGCAGCCTTCCTTCGCAATTCCCCGAACCTTTCTGCATTTCCTTTGTTGTTTCCTCGAGAACAAACATAAGCGCGACGTCGCTTGCTACTTCCGCGCCACCTAGCGTATCCCCCTCCCTTCCGCAGCGCCGCCATCCGAAGCACACGTGCGAAGCCTTTTCTCGACGCTCCCGTTGTTGTCGCGAGGATTAAGAGGTGTTTCGCAATTTTTCTCCCAAGAACGAGTGAACCGAAGAAAAGAACAATAGCTGAGCTCCGGGTGTGGCCTTTCTTTTCATTTCGAAGGGCACAGCACCGTACGTTAACGAAGTGCCTCCGTCTCTAACAGCCGTTGCAGGCATTGCAATTTGCGATCTTGGAAGAAGCTTTTCATTATAACCTCGTCGTACTTAGAGCAGTCTACATTTCAAAAGTGTATGTGTGCTAAGCTGTAAGATAAGGGCTGGGTATTGGGGATGTTTGTAGCAGGGGAGGGAGGGGGGAGGGAGGGGGGGGGGGGCGTTGGAAATTGCTGCCGTGTTATGAAGATCATAAGCAAGAGAAGCCCACTCACAGAAAAAGAGATGTCGAGACGAGAGACCTATGGGTGCATGCTCTTTATACTGAACAGTAATAATCTCCTATTTGTTGTAGGGAAGAAAAAAAGATACGGTTGGAATTTGGAATAAACGAAGCTTTTCTCTAAGTGTTTGTACACGTGAAGACACTTGAAAATTTCGGTAGTTGGTGGAATAAAAGTGTTGAAACAGGCTTGCAAATCCTCTTGCAACATACCACTCGACACAGTCAACAATGAAACATTAATCCCAACTTTCTTTCGTTCTTTCTAACCAAGATGCGGAGAAGTCTTGTGACGTATGTGCTTTCTTTTATCACCTGAAGTCTGAGGGTTGTTAAACGTCGGTGAAGTTCCCACAGGTGATGCGCATATATCTTACTCACAGCATGTAAAGCATGTCGGGCAATTGGCTAGGCTGATATATCCCCCTCTCATTCGGGTTTTTTTTTTTTTCCTCGTAATCTCTTAGCTATTCCGCTGCAATAGGTGGAGTCCACATCACACTCCTCTGGAAAGGCTCCTTAAGAGTAACGGAAATAAATCTCGAAGGTCATGCTATTGATTGCTGACAGGCGACAGAAGCGATTACGGGTTGACAGAAACACGTCATTGCCGTCATGTTTTGAACAACACCTATAGGCGGCGTTCATAACATCGGTGGACATGAGATTGCTCCCGGCGTCTTCAGTACTCAAAAGCACTGCCTTCGAGATTGGTTCCTGTTACTCCGGGGGAGCCGTAGCTGGAGGGTGCGATGTGGACGCCACCTATAAAGAAGCCATCAGCAATATAGTGAAACTCTATGCCATCAGCACTCGGCCGATGCCTCTTTACAAAGTACTGACTGAGACCGAGGTATACTATTGTCAAATTCCTTGAAATACCGCTATGTTAGCGTTTTGATCCAACCAGACATGACACCCGCCAAGTTGGCGTAGCGGCTTTGATGTTGCGCTGCTAAGCCCGCGGGGGCGCAGGATCAAATCCCGGCCGCGGCGCCCACATTTCGATGGGAGCGAAATGTAAAAAAACACCCGTGTACCGGGCATGGGTGCACGTTAAGATAACCCAAGGTAATCAAAATTAATCCTCAGTCGCCCACTACGGCGTGCCTCATAACCATGTCGAGGTTTTGGCACGTAAAACCACAGAATTTATTTCAATTTCAATCAGAGATTACAAGATTATCATTATCGTCAATGTCCATGAAAGCGTCCCGAAGCTAAACAGTGTAGAGCTCGGTGTAGGCTCTAAGAGCGGCAGTACGCTGGGGATCGACGACCGATGACTCTTCGTCCGACTGCACCGAAACCTTCGAATCGGCCTCTTCTGTTTCGAATGCGAACATTGCCTGCCTGTGACGCGCCGAACGTCCGAAAAAAAAAAGCGCTCACTGTCGGCGCTCGTTAGTGTTACGATGCAGTACTTCTCTTCACCGCCCCTAGATGGCGGTGCCATTCATGTCAAGAGAGAGCATATTTTACGCGTTCGCGCCGACGTCACATCCGTTACAGGAAGTTGATGGTGGACCCCGGCATAAAACACTTTCGTGTTAAAAAAAAGGGTGCAACTCTCGTCAAACGCGACCGCAAATCTGCGCGAGCGTTCCTAGACGAGCGCCGTTCGGCCAGAAACCCTCGGGGCACGTTGCCCAGCATTGCGCAAGCACGAGAGAAAAAACAGGGGATCGGCCATCTTGCCATATGTTGCCCCGCCTACCGACCGACAGCTTCGAGGGCGAGATACGAAGGCCCGAGCTCGTTCTGTTTACCCGCCGCGCCCGTTCCTTAATCTATAGTCCCGTTATCTTCGAGTATCGGGCAGCGGCCGAAGAGGGAGCCGACGCGCAGTGAAACCTCCCCCCCGTCCCGCTATCTTACGCTTCGGCGCCTGACAGAACCCACATTACCTCTCGAGACGCGAACGCCCAGAAGATAGCGAGCGAGCGCGAGAGAATTGAAAGGCCCTAGAGACGCCATCTGTCGTCTCGAGAGGCAATACTAGCGGGAGCGAGCGCGCGCGCTACGGAAACACCCGTTTCAGAACGGCAGCGCCAGCACTGAGCCTGCAGACCATTCGCCATTCCAGCCACTACGGGAATGATGGTTAGCGCATGGTTTGTCTGATCTCTGTGCTCGTGGCTTTTCACACGTTCTTGTGATGCCATTTCCTACGTTCTATCTTTCCAAGCACTCGAAAGTTTTCTAGGGGCTGCAAGGCAATTATTCTCTGCTCACAACCGTAATCATCGCGAATTGTTGCTTTTATGACGCAACGTGGTTATTAAGATTATGGATTTGCAAAGTTGCAAAGTCGTTTGAAGTAAACAAAAAAAGTGGGAAGCTTATAGGCAAGCGCATGAAGTGACCATCATACACATGCTGGCCGAACCGTCATACTTACAGCTCACGTAGACTGTATAGGGCCAAATTTTCTTCTCGGAAATTTGGCAGGAAAGTGTTACCTGTGCGGACTAATAAACCATAAAGCTGCCTACAAAAACCACTAGAGATAATTGTGGTGCTGCAATTGTCCTGCTACTAGATTTCCTTGATACCAAGTCCGGTTTGGGGCGCCGGCGCTGCTATCCAGGCACCTGTACCTGCTACCGCGAGAACGCTGGGTTGCACAGCCACCGTAAGACTTGACGCGGACAATGAAGACTGACGTTAAGACTAACGTCAACGAAGTCTAATCCTGAATTTTGACGCAATCCCGAGGAATTCGAAACGCACTGCAAGGCAGCTTCCTGCCGTGTGTGACAAAGCAGAGGTCTAGATAGATTTAGTGACACATTTCTCGAAAGCGGATGACAAGAATATGAGTAAACCGCTTCCGTACAGTTCCAGACGCACCGGACTTCGTAACCCGGATGAATATTTTGAGTAATCGTTTCCGAGGTAATTTCGAAAAAGATTTAGGGCAGTGTGCAAATCGTGTACAAGGGGTCTGAGGAGGATAGGACCCTCACACAATACTCTAGTTAAGGTGGCGGAGTATAATGGATGAATGAATGAGCTGAGCAAACGAGCGAGAGGACGCCGTAGGGTAAGTATCCTTAATTTCAACGTCCATATGTATCATTCTTTCTTTTCAACTGCGCACCGAAATCTCAGTGACAAGGGATCGGCTTCTTTTTTTTTCTTTGCCTTCCGCCATGCATCATGTCTGGGTGACGAACCCACAACCTTCTGTTAGCAGCAGGACAGTATGCAGCCGCGGTGAGTGATTTCCTTCATATAATCGTAGGTACTTCCATACGTCAACATGAACGCGGATTAAAATTTCCGTTGTAAGGCTGGACTCTGCTCTTCAACGTAAAGGTATGATAGAGAGGTTCCAGCCTGCCGCTCTGCATATAAACAGGGTCTTCTGAGACACCTTCCAGGATAACCAATAGAAATTCATACTTTAGTTTTGCTGGTTATACTAGCGTTTTCATAGAGACGCTGCTTTGCAATGGTCCCGATGGTTCGGTGTCTTGTCCTAATAGATCTACCGGTTGAAACGCCCCTTCTCTATTGCCCAGGCAGCGGTCGGTGCTGTACAAAGGAACACCAGTCGGGGGATTGCACCACGCGCACTACGGTCTTATCACTGAGCAAGCAATAAGCGTGGAAACACTGAAACACATCCATAATAACTGTTATTCCTGCATACGCCCCGTGTGTCCGAAGGGGCGAAGTACACCAACTACTCCATATCGATCGTGTTTCGGCAGGTTGCAACAGTGTGCGGCTAAATGGTTTTCTGCAAACGGCAGAACCCCACTTGCAATCTTGTCCGTCTCTTGTATCCATTCTTTTCGCGGCTGCATGATGATCCAGTTGAATCGCAGCGTTGAATTTTCTTGCAGTGCTATTTCCATACCAAAAAGAAGAAAAAAAGACTAATTTCCGCACCAGAGTTAGTACACTCGTAGTGGGTGGCCATCACAATTGTGGTCACGTTTTTCTGAGTTCCTTGAAGTGACTACCGAAGTGTAGCTTTCGAAAGTAATTGCCCAACCGTTATTAAAGGCAAACGGCTGTCTAGAGATGTTTCAGCAACGCACTAAGGTCTCAATCCGAGCTAGTTGCCAAGGAAACAAGTGTGTGTGTGTGTGTTCTCTACTCGTTTGTCCTATCCTTTTTTCTGTTACCTTCAAGGATGTTCCAAAGCAGAGTTGAAAGTTCCACAAAAAAAGAAAAAGAATCAATGGTGTATAGATCATAAATCTATTGAACTTTTTGTGCAATTTTTTCTTATTGCGGAATTTAACAACCCGAAAGTGCACTGCCGGTAATGAGGGACGCCTTAGTGGAGGACTCCCGATAAATTTTGACCACCTGGGCTAATTTTAACGTTCACACAAAGCAAGGTACACGAACGTTTTCCATTCCGCCCCCATCGGAATGCGGGGGGCGGGACACGAACCCACAACCGCGTGCTGAGCAGCCCACGCTCAATGCGTTAGTAGCGTATATCTCCTCTGATAGCGGGAAAGAATAATACATTGTAATTCTTCGTTATATGTTCCACATTAAAAAAAACAGTATATGGCATACTTGGATTTGGTTTCCATAACGTTATGATGCGGCATCACCAGTCAAGACGGTGCAGCTCCTTCTAATTCCGGTTTCACATACAGTCGTCCAGGCATCGTACAATACAGAGAACTGCCTTGGCCCCGGTTGTGTTACGCGATCGTTATCTAGGCATTTGGCGGGCAGGAATTGGTGACCAGCCTCAGTTTGGTTACTCTACCGTTATCTGTTCTTCGGGCGGACAGATAGCCCGCCTCAATTCGGTTTCTCAATCGCTATCTCTAGGCATCGGTCAGGATATATAAATGCCTGGTCATCGATTCGGTTATGTGATCGTTATCTAGGCGTCGGACAGGACCGACAACTTCAACTCACCACGATTCGTCTTCGCCATCTCTAGCAACCATCGGTTAGTACATAGGTACAGAGAACAGTAACCTACCTAGGTAACTAGATTAGGTTTCACTAGTACTGTATCTAGACACTGCCCGAACAACGTGGCAGCAGAAGGAACATATGGAAGTGACGGCGAAATGTCGCCCCGTTATCGATCCGAGACACGAAGTGGATATGGTGAGAATAGAAAGTGGGGGAGGATATAGGGTAAGGGTGTTGGCGAGGACCGGAGGTCCGTGCTTGCGGCTGTCACCGTGTCTCTGCGGAGAGAGCCCGGGCCCGCGATAGAGAGAGAGAGAAAGAGAGTTGGAAGGAAGGGAACGGCGCAGGCGGCAGCCAAGACCCGGGGCGCACGAGTCATCGATCTTCGCCCCTCTCTCGCTCGCTACCCCTACGCACTCGCGCGACGTCTTCACGGCGCAGTCTCAAATCTCTCCTCACCCCGTCGTCGTCGACCGCGCAGCCCCGAAGGAGGAGGCTAAGAAAAAGGAGAGTCCGCGTCAGCGCGCCTGGGCTCCGGTCGGAACCGCCCACGGGGGAGAACGTGGCGCGCTCGCGCCTTGGCCAATGGCGGGCCCGGGACCCTTTCGCCTCCGCGCCGTCCCATTGGCCGACGCGGACACCGCGTCTTGAGGGGGAACCCGGGGCGGGCGGACCCGGCACCTTCGGCGATTGGACAAGCTCCTTAATCCCGGTCTCGCCCAGTCTCCCAAGAAGTCTTCCAATCTCGTGTCTTACCGAGGAAAGGAAGTTCGCGCCCCCCCGGTAGCCTGCCGGCTCGACCAATGGGGCAACGCGAAGGAGACGTCTTCACTCCGCCCCGCCACCATTGGAGAGTTAAGGCAAAAGATAAAGAGCATAGCGATGTCGTCACTCGTTCTAAGTGGGGGAAAACCGTTATTCAGCAGAAAAGATGAAGTGAGATATGCCGCTTCTGACTAGAGGCGACGTAGTGCAGAATATGCAGTGCTTTCGCAAGAAAAAGCGCTCGGTGGAGTTCGGCTTGTGGGTGATTGAGACAGTCTGTACGAAAGGATGTGGCTAAATCGAGCAACTTGCAATTTTGTATTACGGGTAAACAATATCCATTTGTGCAGCGCTAGATGACACTACGTAATTCTCCATCATTTGGGAATAATAAACGTGCTCCTAACCTCAGACTTCTGGTCCCGATTAGGTCCAACCATTTCTCCTAGGATATGATGGATGTATAATCACGGGCGTAGGATGGATAACCGGTGGACCAGTAAAGTTGCAGAATGGATACCGAGAGAAGGGAAGCGCAGTCGAGGACGACAGAAAACTAGGTGGGGTGACGAAGTTAAAAAATTTGCAGGCCCAAGTTGGAATCAGCTAGTGCAAGACAGGGGTAATTGGAGATCACAGGAAGAGGCCTTCGTCCTGCAGTGCACATAAATACAGGCTGATGATGATGATGATGATGATGATGATGATTTCTTCTAGACTATCTCGTCAGTATTATGACCAATGTGCGCACGACATCTGATCAAAGACACATTATGCCTCATGACACATTTCGTTGGTGACAAACTCTCTCCCATATCTTGATGTTCAGCGAGAGCGATAGTATGCGACGACGTGCAAGAAAAAGGGAGTTAAAACTTGACGTTCATCGTGTCAACTCCGGAAAGGGTGCTTTGCCGCAGACATTATGTTAGTGCGGTGAAGCCAAAAAAGAAAAGTAATGTATTTTTGTTTTTCTTTGTATCTTTCTTTTTTATCTTCAAAAACCGCTCCTGATTATTAACAAGATACTTACGGTCATTTTTATGAAACTGCTATGCACCTTCTAACATATTTCGTCTGTGTTTCGTTTTTCGGCTATAATGTCCAAAGCTGAACTTGGAGACAAAATAAAATCCACGACTCCGAAAAATGCATCTCGGCCTTAAGCAGGTGCTTCTCCGACGTTGTCTATATCTGTCCTGGGGAGTTTGAACCCCCTTCAAATATGGTATTTCTCGTTCAGTCTGTAAATCATTTTATTCCCGTCGAATCTAAACCTGGTATTCTTAACAGTCCCTCTACTCGATACTCCACCTCTGGCCTGTTAGTGGCGAGGCAATGTCGCTCTCCAATTAAGAACTCATTGCGCTTAAATATCGGTCCCCGGCGATTCCTCTTTGTAACAAAGCAGTCTCAGCGCCTAGTCAAAGGTAGTGTGTGCAGATGTTATGTGCCAGGCAGCTCCTGATTGCATGAATCGACGAGGAGCCTCACTGAAGTGCAATAAAGGGCAGTAAAGAAAAAAGCTGCGCTATACTCTGTGTAGAATAGCTCTTTGTTCTTGAAAGCCACCCGCTACCGCTCTGTAGTTTACGCGGTTTCTTGTGCTCGTCTGTCTTTCTCACTCTCTGTCTCGCCTCCCGCTTTCTTTATATTCTTATCTCCCTACCCATTCCCTCCTGTGTAGGGTAGCCAACGGGAACTACATCTCGTTAAGCTCCCTGCCTCTCTATGCATCCTTTCTCTCCCTCTTTCTATCTCTCTTCGACAGGGCCTTGGGCAGCACTGGGTGAGAAGACAACGTATGTCATGTGCACTTCCGTCCGTCCGTCTTGTCTTGTCTTGTCTTGTCTTGTCCTGTCCGTCCGTCCGTCCGTCCTTCATCCGTCCGTCCGTCTAGAATGTCTGTCTGCGGTGTTAAGAAATAATTCAGGTCGAGGTCAGTTCTTTTTTTTTCAATTCGTATACGATACTCAAGCTCGCACGGCTTTAACCGCCGAGCAAGAGCGGGATCTGCGCAGCGAAGACTACGACAGCCATCTCCAGCCCTAGCCGGTTCGAGCCGGTCCACTGCGACGGACGTGGCGAGCGAAGAGAGGGGGGGCCGCAAGGCAGCAAGCAAAGGCGCGCGCGCGCTTTAGCTCGGGGGCCCCCTTCCTAGACGTTCCCATGGCAACCAGTTGTGCGCGCCTTTGCCTTGCCTTCTTTGCCCTTGTTTTTCATCGCCGCGCTCAAAGCAGCATTCCGTCGGAGGAAAATTGCGCGCGACGACCGGGCCTGCCGCCGTTTCGCCGGCTCGCTCTCAGACACCGCGAGGCAGCAGCAGCGAGAACACAAATAAACGCGCGCTATCCGTAACGCGCTCGCTGTGGAGCTGGATTACGAGAGGACCGAACTTGCGACAGTGATGTTCGCGTCGCACTTATAGGCTTTCTTTTGTTTTTGTTTTTCTCCAAGTCCTATCTCCAGGAAGGGTATCCGCGAGTAGTCAACAACACGTGTCGAAACAGAAGTCTTGTAGACGTTAAGACCCAGACGTCCTGTAGACGTTGTGTTAAATATATCAGTATCCCATACTAGGACAATGAAGAAAATATAGTGAAGAATATATTGAAGGAAGATACAAGGAGAACGCCCTGATCGAGCGCTCTCTAGCCTATAGCACTCTGGGAAAGGGTCCCAATAGAAGCCTTGTAGACGTCAAGAGGTTGACCTTTAGTAGACGTTGTGCTAAATATATCAGTAGCTTATAGAAGGCCCACAAACAGAAAGAGATTATATTGGAGAGAGATACAAACAGGTTCACCTAAGCGAGAGCTCTCTATCCTGGTACTCTGCGTCATGAAAGCGTCATAATAAAGGTCATGTAGACTTAAAATTGCAGACTTCTAGTAGACGCTGCGTGAAACGTATCATTATGTGATAGAAGGTCAACAAAGAGGGCGAATACATTGAAAAAAAATGTAGCAGTTTCGCCCGAAAGGCGAAGCATCAATTGCGATAGCAAATTAGTAGAGAGCTATAAGGAGTAGGGATAGTAGTTTTATTGGCTGCATAAACTTGACACATTCACTTACTAACTGAATTAACAAGCGTGGTGTCAGCGCGCACAAGCCAACATGAATCGATCACACTCGATGACCGCAGACAACCACAGTCAAAATGCTGGCGTGGGGAAGCGCGGCCACCGCAGCGAGCGAAGGTTCGTGCGGTCTATTCGACGGAAACTGAGCGGCGAAAGCACAGCGCATACAAAGGTCAGAGCCGTGTGGAGATCGCTTGCAAGATATATTGCGCGCGACGACACCGACAGCCCGTACCGGCGCAAAGTACAAGAACGCACTTGTTGGCAGAGTAGAAGCCCCCCCCCCCCTCCCTCCCGCGCTGCCTTCCCGCTTTGCTCATTTCGCATGGGAGATTGCGTCGCCAGTTCCCCTTGCAAGATACGCATTTGCCCGGTTGCAAGATACGCTTTTGGTGCCGCAGCACAGCGTCGCCCCCCTCCCTCCCTCCCATACCCCCACGGCATTTCGCGCGGCGGAAGTCGCGTTTGCTCTCGGCCATGCGTTCGCTCTCCGTGAAAGCACGCGTCCCCCGCGCGCCTTCACTCGCACATACGGCACGCGGCGACAATTTTATCGCCCTTAGACTTTATACGGAACCTCACGGCGACGGCGATGGCGACGACGACGGCGACGCCAACGGCAGAAATCCGTTTGAAGTGTCCATATAATTGCTATCGCAATAAAAACGAATTGAGGTTGGCCTGAGTGTGCGTTCTTCAGCTTGGTAATTTGTATGTGGAAAATGCCACGATAGAAGTCATGTAGACTTCAAGGGGCAAACTTCAGTAGAAGTTGTACGAAATATATTAGTCTCTCACAAAAGGCCGACAAAGAGGGAGACTATACATCTGAGGAAGACACGAGGCCGCTGTATGGGGAAATGGAAAAGGGAGGAACGAGAGAGATTGAGCACAATGATGACGGAAGAGTAAACGTTAAGATAGGTAAGCAACATTGTAACATTTCTGGAATTCCCATTTCACTAGGGTGTCGTAAAAAAGGTACATACCAATTTTCACTGCCGATGTGACACTTATTTTGACAGAGGCTGAATAGTTGAAGGCTAACAAAGATACTTCAATGACGGAGCTTGCGCTGTCCCTATATACGGGGTTCGTACAGCTTATATCTCCAATTAATTTGGCGCGTTGTGTGCATGAAATCAGTATAATCGCAGTTTTTTCCCTCTGCATAACTGAGTCATTTGTTTGTCGGTATGCCGCTGACTGTCACAAGAGAATGGCAGCGATTTGGTGGCCCTCTTGTTTTATTTAACTGAGCAAAACACTACGTAGGACACGCGCAAAGCATTTGGCAGATTCGAGTGCAATTGATGTCGACGTAATGGGAAGGATTGATGGCCTGTAGAGAACGGTTGTACGAATAATGTAACTGGTGTGTAGCGTAAGGTTATGTGGAGATTATATGCCGTATAGGGCTTATATTTGGGATAAGCCAGACAGGTCGTTTCTAATGACGAGATATAAGATTGAAAGCAAACTAAAACCCAGTGGCCCCAGTGTACATATCCAGTGTGCATATCCGGCCTACCAAAATGGCAACACACCCAACCGTTCAAAATAAAAAAAAATAAAAAGCGTTGTTTCAATTGGAGATCAATGAAAAGAGAACCCACAATCACGAGTACAGACTGTCGATTACAATTCGTTAGAACAACACGAGCACACGTAATGGGACACGGAAACACATGTCAAGGGCGGTAGACAATTAGATGGATTGATCAGATTAGAAAATTTATTGGCATAAAAGGTAGTCGGCTAAAGCACAGCAGAGGCAAATAGAGATAGCATAGATTCGCCCTTGTCCTGCAGTGGACTAAAGAAAGCCGATGGTAATGACGACAGTATGATGTCGGTAATGACTATGATGATGATAACAGCGACTCGGTGACTCGGTAACAGGTGCTGTTAAAGGTACGTAATATATAGGCCACCGGAACTAAGAAGGCAGCGGTATCGACTGAAACTGATTTACTTTCGTTTTTATTTAATATTGCAAGGAAAGTTAAATATAAACAAAGTCGCATGCATAAAGTAGGTTCATAAACGATCACCACGAACAAACCATCGCCTAGCCAATGTGAGCCTCCTCTGATTTGTTTCGCTTTTCTTTTATTTAATTCTGCTGTTCTGTTTACGAGTGTATGAGTTCGTATATTGCAAGATAAAATGAAGGTTAAGAGTTCGCGCTTCTTTGTACGTGGTTCCTCTTTTGCTTGCACCCCTTCTTCATAGCACTGCGCAGTTTCTCCACAACGAGTCGCTGCCCAACGTGTGCGGCCCTGCGACGCCCGCTCTCCTCCGCCTGCGCTCTCTTCTTTCTTTTTTTTTTTTTTTTTTTTTTTTTTTTTTTTTGTCAGCGCGGCCAGCGAAGACCCTCTCCTTCCCCGGGGACGGCCGCTTCCTTTTCGCCGAACCGCAGGCGTGACCTACTTCCGGGCCTCGAGGAATATCGATCAGCCCGCCGGGCCTCCCAAGCAGATGCGCCCCCCTCCCCCCTCCCACATCCTTTCTTCCTTCCAGCATTCGGGCCAGCAGCAACAGCAGCAGCAAATAGCGGCCGCAGCTGCAGAAGCAGTAAGTAGCAGGAGGGCGCTAGCGACAGCAGCGCCACGGCAGCGGTAGCGGAGAGCGCGGGAACACTCGGTGGATGGCGGCGCGCCGGACTTTGCTGCGCTCATACCTCGTTACCTCGCGTCGGTCTACACAGAGCACAGTCGAACGCCTTTATAACGAAGTGCTTAGAGCCTCATTTGTTATGTAGGTCACTTCGTTGTAGAGGTCGCGCACCGCACCACACGTAGTAGAACCGGGACTGGATTATTACTTCGTTATACAGGTCATTTCGTTGTAGAGGCGTTCGTTGTGGACGCGTTCGAATGTACACGTACTGTATATGATCGCGCGACGTCTTTGTACACTCTAAGGTAGGCTTGATTCGATCCTTTTCAGAATTCAGAACTCAGAAGCGATTGTGTAAAGTGTCCTTTCCTGATATGAAGTCGGATGTATGCGCAACTTTGCATACGGAAGAGGTTTAAGCCCAAACGACGCGAGAGCGATTTCTTGCGCGATGAAGACGAGCGATGGCTTCGAGCGACGAAACGGGCCGTCGCGCGAACAGATCGCTCGTTCTTGTCGCTCGATCGCTCGGTTCTGGAGATCGGGAATTCGTCGCTCGTCGCCCGGAAGTGCTATGCGCGACTAGCCAATAGCGCGAACCCAGAACAAGGATGTACGTCGGTCAAGTAATATTGGTTGTCGCGCGGGAAGAGCAAACGACCGAATTTTGATATGTGAAAGGATAGAAAAACCTACTGCAAGACATTCGGATATATTGTATGCTGCTCTTTACAGCAAGACGCTTCAACTTAAATTATTAAAGCACGTGTCACTACAGTTTCGGCGCATTTTTAGGACCCTCAAAGCTGTCGCGTAGCAAAACAACTCGCACACAGTGGGACGGGAGACGTAGACTTCTCGTCGCAGTTTTATGGAGTAAGCCCGCTGGTTCCGGCTAAACCTCGTGCGGGGTCTTCGCAACAAAAAACGCGACAAGAAAAGACCAACTGAGCAGATAAAACGACAAAAGATAGCGGCCTGCTTCGAAGGCAAGATTCGAAAACCGCAATCAAAGTCGTGTTCCTGGTGTTAGGCCAGGAAATATGGTGAGAGTTCCGAATGGCGTGCATGGATCGAAGGCACCGTTCCTGGGTCCATTCATGGTATAGTAAAACTGACTTCGCAGTAAGGAATTCTGAGGACCATACATTATCACGGACCACCGGGAACAATTGAAACGACCACTATTGAAAATGTAATAAAGCCGGAAATGGCATGTGAAACTCTGCTTGCTAGGGACGGAATAATATGGATAAAGAAAAAGAGAAAAGAGGCAGATGTCTATTAAAATCGTGAAATTCCGCTACCAATTCTATATCTTAAAGCGATAGCTTTCACTGGCGCTTCCCTGCCTTTGCGGTTTCATTGTTATTGGCCTTTTATGTTACCTTGGGGGTTACCTGGAGATGTGGATATATATAAATAAAGAAAATACATTTCCATGGTTGGTTTCGAAACCGCTTCCACTGCATATAGGCCCGATGCTCTAGCCATTAAGCCACGAAGGCTCTTTATTATTATTATTATTATTATTATTATTATTATTATTATTATTATTATTATTATTATTATTATTATTATTATTATTATTATTATTATTATTATATTTTAGTGTTTTGTTTTTGGTTTGTAATGTATGTGTGCGCCAGCACTCAGACCTTAAGGTTGTTCCTGGGCACGTTAAATAAACATGATTGATTGATTGATTGATTGATTGATTGATTGATTGATTGATTGATTGATTGATTGATTGATTGATTGATTGATTATTATTATTATTGTACACACTTCTATTTACATAATAATAGGCACGCTTCGCCTTTTTTTTTTTTTACACATAACAAAGGCGACACAAAACCTCTACGAATTTCCCTCGTTCAAGCCAGCGCTTTAAAACGCTTGGTGCGTTAGGGCCGTGGTATAGAAACGTATATTTTACTCATAAAGATTACTTCAGGAACTCCCTAATTGGACTTGTCAGATGATGGCTGCTGAGCACGAGGTCGCGGGATCGAATCCCGGCCACGGCGACCGCATTTCGATGAGGGCGAAATGCGAAAACACCCGTGTACTTAGATTTAGGTGCACGTTAAAGAACCCCAGGTGGTCCAAATTATTTGCGGAGTCCCCCACTACGGCGTACCTCATAATCATATCTTGGTTTTGCCACGTAAAACCCCATAATTTAATTTTTTTTTCTTGTCAGATGGTGCGTAAACATCCTTTCCATTCTCTCGTCTTGCATGCATACGTATATCCGAACACGTCTGGTCGTATGATGGCGACGTTTGCTCGGTTCTTCTTTGTTTCTTAATTAACCTCAATTAATTAACTAATTAATGTAGGTAATTCGAATCGGGCTTAAGTGATCTGGATCACCTTTAAATAATTTGATTACACATGATCAATTTAAAGTTAATCAATCAAAATTCGATTTTATTAATCTAATTATTCTTGATTAGGCTAGCTAGTTTAGACTGAATTAACTTTTATTAGACTCCCTATTCATCATTACCCTCAAATTATTGTCATTTGAATTACCCTCAATTAGTGCTGATTAGCCTTAATTTATAGTTTCTCAATTTAAATTGTTTAATTAATTTTGGTACCCTTAGATATTATTGGATAAAATTCATTATTGCGTTGTTAATTATACTTAATTACTTGTTGCGGCCACTGTAGCGGCCTGCTTTCTTTCTGCGTGGTACAGTTACTTGCTGTGGCAACTGTACTGTGTGCTTTCTTTTTGCGCTGACTGTTGGGGCAACTGTAGGTGTCCTATATGATTTCCTACGTAAAACCAAATTAAATATCTTAATCTGCTCTCTTTCATAGGCTTTGTTTTTTGTTTGTTTGTGGGGAAACATGGTACGCGTGCGTGCGTGCGTGCGTGCGTGCGTGTGTGTGTGTGTGTGTGTGTGTGTGTGTGTGTGTGTGTGTGTGTGTGTGTGTGTGTGTGTGTGTGTGTGTGTTGTGTGTGTGTGTGTGTGTGTGTGTGTGAGAGAGAGAGAGAGAGAACATCAGAAGAAAATAATTGTGTAGCAGGATAGAGTGGTCGTCGGCTGCATTCAATTGATTGGGCTAAGAAAACTGCACTAGTCGATCTGCTACACTATTCCCATGGTTCAGATCTGGAAAAACAACCTTTGCATCACTCTATGCGACAATATAAATGCTTTTTTTTCTAATATCCATGCCTCATTTAAAATAGTAACTGTGGACAAACCTCCTGTTGCTGTAGCCGCTGTCACACATGTCTAATAAAAGTCTTCAGTTGTTCTTGTCAAGATGTTCGTTAGCCAACTTTTAGCGTAACGTTAACAGGGCTCACTGAAGTACTTTTAGACGTCCGCGGCTACAAAATGTCTTGATCAAGACAGCTACCAGACTTGAATTATCCGTTCAAAACATCTTTTAGACATCAAATAGCTGCTTCCGTGTTTCGTGGGCTGTACCAAGGTTCTCTTTACCGATGAGGAGGAAGTGATATACATCCTCGGCAGTTCCTTTTAAGAGGTGGCCGACCTTGCCCTCCTCTGACCTGCTAGTGTTGACGATCTTGCAGAGCTTCAATATCACCTCAATATACGTCGTGCACGTCTCGCCTGGGACTTGGGCTCTTTTCAGCAGCGTTTGTTCCGCCTGCTTTCACTTCGGGGCTGAGTCCCCAAAACACTCCCTAACTTCGGACACGAACCGACCCCACGTCGGGAGGGTGTCCTCATGGTTGTCAAACCACACAAGCGCCGTGTCGTGCACTAAGAAAAACACGACGTCGGGCAGATGAGTTGCCGCATCCCAATGATAATAGTTGCTCACCCTTATATAGTGTGTGAGCAACTCATCCACGTCCTCGCCAGATTTACCTCCGAATGTGCTAGGCTCTATGAGATTCTGACGCTGCCAGGGACCAGCCATGGCTGAAGAAGTACCGAAGGGGCCGCTGTAACCGGGGCAGGGGCTGCAGCTGCAGTAACTGGTACATTCCGTAATGTAACGCCACAGTTGAGTACCTAGCACCTCCACCACAAAACTGTTACGGATGAGGCGTGTTTATTTACAGATGATGGATGGCAATCTAGGGAAACAGTCCCGGTTTCGTTCTGCGCTCCGCACCAGTGTTCGCAGCATCTGCGCGGAAACTAAGCCAGCCCATCTGGAAATCGCAATCGTCGGCATGTACAAACGAGCGAGCGAGCTGACACGACACCACCACCGTCCGTTTGGGCATCCTAGTCCTAACCGACACCGAAGTCATACGGCCGCTTCGGGGCTACAACGCAGGCTGCGTTGGTAGGGCTCGGTACATATCGTATGTGTATAAACATGGAATCATTCACGAGTCTCTGCCTTCACTAAATTAAAGAATGTAAGTAAAGGGGTCGGAGAATTTGAAACCGAAACCGGTGCCGAGCTCCCCTGAATTACATTGCTTACGAATACAGTCCCTTGCAGAAGCTCCGCCTCCGTAGCTTTCGCTTCGTATTCAAAAAAAGTCCGCGAGTGTAGCATCTCCAACAATAGCCGACAATCGATCTAGTGTACAAACACCCCTAGGCACCCTCCTGTGACCTCGGTGGTCTAGGCGGTCCATGCACCCCCCAACCGACGACCACTCTGAGCTTTTATCATCCCGCTACTCCCTGAAGAGCACCTGAGATTATAATAAGGCGGGCGGCGCGGGATCTCCTTCTATAGCCCCGTTATCCCTTAGGCATCGGAGGGATAAAAGGAGATCCTGCGCCTCATAATAATCTCAGCTGCACTCCAGGAGCCTCCATTTGCCGTTGCTATTTTAACGCGATACCGTTAAGGGCACCGTGTGGCAGAAAATCCGGCGTCGGCAACCGGCGTCGGCGTGCGACGACGGCTCGGTGGCGGATAAAAACGTCCCCAAGCACTCCGACCGCGCAGGCCCTCCACGTGGTGCAAGGTTTTGGTGAACAAAAATTGAATTTCTCACAGTGAAATCCGTCAGGAAAATGATAACGTAAGACTTTACCATTCGGCCTCGGATTCGCCGTCGGATTGTAATTTTAATGTACGAGAAAACCTAATTCTGCTACGAGGGAACTCAAACACAAACCCCTTTTCCAGCATTTCTAGCAGACCTACAGCCGCACGTTTGGGTACTTGCGAAAATGATATCCAGATGGCGCTCGCATCCTAGGCAGGTCAAATTGGGACTTCGCCTGCTAATTCGTTTTGGACACGCGCGGTCGTTGGGGCAATAGCAAACAATTCATAACATAATAAAAAAAAGCTGCTAAGGCCTTCACATTTTAATATCCGACCACTAATATTGCCCCTGGAAAAACGTCTTTCCAGCAATGCATTTCTGTTTAAAAGTTTAAAAAGAGGATCGGTGTAAGCTTGGTCTTTGTAAGCTGGCTTTACACGTTCAGTGTTGCAGTGAATGAAGCCTACTTGCCGCATGCGACCGATGTGATGCGAACGGGTCCCTATAACACTATCGCGTTCTACTCTTAAAGGCGAAGCTTAAGCGTCCTCCAATTTTTTCCCAGCAAGCTTAGTGAAGGTGCTAATACAGATAATCGCGTAGCACGTAAAGGGCGTACCTAGACGAGGGTTGATTCTCAAGGCGCAGATGCGCCTAGATTTGTGGTGTGGCATGCTTCCCCGTCCCTTCTGTGCGGCGGCGCCACAGACCGGTGAGTTTTGGTAAACGCGCCCCCGGCGCCGCACAAGACACGCCTAGTGGGTACAGTGACCTGGTGAGTGTTGTGGTGTTGTAGAAATTGCCAGTAGGTCGTCTAGTGGTGTGTAGTGAATAATGGGCTCGTTTCTATTCGGCCAGACGGCGGAAGCCAGCACCTGTGAAGTCGATGTCCGTTCCGCGCCGTCGTTGTCACCATCATTGCTGGCGTTGTCGTCAGTACAGCTATCGCTGTTCAGGCTTTCCTTTGAGGAACCATCTGCAATGACCTTGGGCGCGTTTATGTTGCCGGTGATTTCTCTTTTCTCGAATTACATAATATTGCCACAACTTTGATCTGTCCTTGCGCTTTATTTCTCCTTGTGTTGTTTAAGCTCCTGCATCTGCAGCACTGAAATTTCGTCTGAGAATGTTTCATTCGCGCTAGTGACGATGATGGCTGGGATTACGATCGTGGTGATGATGACGTTCAATTTTGGCACGTGCCCTCTGCAGGAACCACGCCAAAAACCGGGTAACTGGACTAAAAGTATAAAATAAGCACTGAAGAAACACGCGAACAAAAATTGCTCCAGTAAGGCAATCACGATCCGGCACAGAGAAGTCAGACTAACGGGTCTGAGCCCGTTAGTGATCGAAAAAGGGTGATGAAAGGGTGATCGAAGAACGAACGCCTCCTCTTTATAGGAGGCGTCGGAAGAACTATCTCGTATTCTACTGACGACGACGACGGAGCCGCAGAGGTTGCGCATGCGCCATCTCGTGCTCCATCCGCGCTCGAGACCTGTCGCAACAATTAATTGACGTATTGGCCTCCCGGTGTTCTCGGCGCCTTGGAGCAGCACAACCATCGCCGGAAGTGGCCAAGGACTCAAACCGAGACTCGGCATGGGGGACCGGAAAGAGAAGTGGTCCAGCAACCTGGAGTTCGTGTGCTCCTGCATCGCCTACTCCGTGGGGCTGGGTAACCTATGGCGCTTTCCGTACGTGGCGTACAAGAACGGCGGTTCGGCCTTCCTGCTGCCCTACGTCGTCATCAACCTGCTCATCGGCCGGCCCATCTACTACGTCGAGCTCCTGATGGGACAGTTCTGCGGCCGCGGTCCCCTAGGCGTATTCCGCATGTCGCCCATGTTCCAGGTGAGTCAATGGCGTCGCCAGCAATTGTTTTCGGAGGGCGGGAGCTGGGGGGTCGTGTACGCCCCCCTCCCCCCCGTGGCTACGTCACTGAGGTGAGCCCCTTCGTGGTGTCCTTCCTCTTCACAACCACAATCTCTCTCTCTCTCCGATTGGTGTTAGGCCCTGGTACCCCGTCTTGAATACGACGAAGCAAGGAGGCGAAGGGGAGAATATGGACCGCGTAAAACGTTTTTTATTCGGAGAGGCCACTTTTATAAGTATGGCGTGTGCCTCCGACGCGGGCTTCAGGGACGCCGGCCTACAAACAAAGGAACGCGCCCAGCTAGAAACATGAAGGGAGACAGCCGCAAGTTAGGAGCGAGATAAGATTTCTTTTGTCAGCCAATGCACTGACATTTTTCGCGGATCAGTTTGTTCTCGAGAAAAGCGATGGCGCTTTCGGCGGTGCGCCATGCGTTGCCTCAGCGAAAGCGCACGAATACGAAACCATTACGGCTTCTGCCCCGTTTCCGTGCGATCAGCTGTCACAAATGCAACTGGGTTTTCGCTCACGCACTGTGCTCCATTAATGCTGCAAAATGTGGAGCAGTGAATTGTGAAGATGTGTGCGTTAGTTGGTTGCAAAAACAGTGACTGGCATATTTAGGAATGAGATGAATATGTGTGACCAAGTTCATCGAATTTTGCTATATACCGACAGCCTGTGTTGCCGGCCCTTTTCGGTCCATGACTTTCCTCGTGGATAAAAAAATTCACTCTTCCACCAGCGTTGTATCGCTAACCTCCAAGGAAAAGACTTCAACCCCGCAACGTCGGCAAGAATGAGTACCGCTCGTTAAACAGTGACAATGCCGCTTCCTGGCAAAGTAAGTTTCGCGCACGTTATCTACACACATCTACCCCAACTTGCACGCAAACTTACGCACCCTCTATCGCCAACGTATTAGAAAATTTGAATGGGCGCACACTTGAATCAATGCGCTAAAGCATGGGTGACGGCGACTACACCGACAGCACACGAATGGATCCAAGCTGAATGTTTTGTGACGGTCTACAGAAGTAAGCGAGTTATTAGCGATCATACGTCTTTGTTGCAAACTGCTACAAAGTACAGAACAGTTACCTTCCAAACCTTGTGTGCAGAAAGAACTAATATATTGTAACTGAGCACACCCGCGAGTGATTAGGCAGAAAATAATCAGATAGTGACCGCACCAACAAACTTAACTGAGTCAGAAACGTGACAAGCCACTGCTTCAGAGTATTTGCCAAATAAAGAACGACGAGCAAAACACACTGATCCTAATTCAATTCAGAATCGGAAAGTTTGGATAGCCTGGAATACATTTTTAGCCTCGCTTTCAGAGCAAGCACCATATACGCTGCTCGCACCGTTTGGACAAAGCTTAATGAGCTCCGAAAGCACTTTTACATGTCCTCTGAAGCTGTGGCCAAAGCTTCGTGTCGTTCACCCAGTCAACGTCTACGATATCTCCCGAAATAGGTTTCCTGAGCTGCACCAGGCGTCATGTATACATGTACATCCACTGAATGGACGCGTTACCACGTGATCAAATATGGCAGCGCCCACGGGATCGAGGGTGACGTCAAGCACGCCTCGCTAGATGGCCACTAGGGACGCCTTACTTACAGCATACTGAAATCGAAACTGCAATTCAAAAGAAAAGCCACACACTATACAGTGGGAGTAGGCATAAGGAGGAAAAAGATATCTTGCGGTCCAGTGACAAGCAATAATTATACGAACGTAATGGACTGATATTATTGGAAAGATGGGCAATGTATTCGAGCGCATTTCTAGCGTTTTCCTATCGTTGACCAGTCCCACTCACAATTTCGACGGTTTTATCGGTAAACCCTAAGTTAGTCTCGTAATAACCGACACACCGTGGGCGAACCACCAGTAGGTACCGAGAAGTCACGCTTGTTTTAGGGGCGAAGCTCCTTAGGGCGTGGGTCTGTCCTTCCTCCGATGTAGTATGTAGCCACCTGTAGTTTTATGAAGTGTTCACTAGATGGCGTAAGTGGTAGCCACCTGTAGTTATATGAAGTGTTCACTAGATGGCGTAAGTGTCGATCTTTCTATATATAAGTGTATATAATGTCACTAGATGGCGCTAGTTTTTCGTATAGTTGATGAGAAAACCTACAATGCAGTGCGACGGGTTACCGCTAGGGGCTGTTATAATAAAAGGTGCTCGCTCTTGGCGCGCTTTCTCTTTCGCTCGGAGTCGCCGGATGGAAGACAAGGCTGCGGAGCGGAGAGCACGGAAGGCGGCGGCGGCGCGCGCTCGCAGGCAGAATCCCGCGGTGAGAGGCCGCGGCTTCACGACAGGCCGCGCGGCGGCGGCGCTAAGACCCCGTAGTGCGAGAACGAGAGGCAGAAGCGGCACGGCTGCAGCGCGAAGACTCAGGCATTCGCGAACGCGAAGCAGCGGCGTTATCCAACCGTTATCCCTTCATTTCACGGACCCCAAAGCCGTGGTAATGAAGGGACTCCGCAAACCAAGCATCTAAGAAGAAGCGTCTAAGAAAATAAAACGTATTGTATATATACACACACTGTTTCTCACGCGTTTACTTGATCATATACTGGGCGAATTACTCGGAGTATTCACGGTTTACCGATGATCCCTCCGGAGCTTCGCCCCATCATCATCATTCACCTCGTGGATATGCTGTGATTTTTTCAACTCTGGGGCGTTATAACGTAAAATGATTCCAAACTGTTTTGATTCGAAACTCCTGACGTCAAATTTGCGTAACCATCGACGCAAGCATCGGGCGGTGACCTGCTGCGTTGTCTAACAACCCAATCAAACACTCTCCTCGTTTATAGGAGGTCACCTTTGTTCGCTTTCAAAACCAGTAACATTGTCTACACTCAGCGGTTTTTCTTATCTAATTGACTGGCAAGAGGCGAGGAGTACGCTCTATTGGAGAGCGTTTCGATGGCGCCGAGCCAGCACAGTGAAAATAGATAACCGCATGAAGAGGGTGGAGCCGGCTTCTCCGATTGGTCCGCTACGCCTTACTTAGCTTGCGGTGGCTGGTCGAAAATCGCGGCGGCGTGCAACGGAAGGATAAGAATGCCGCTAAAACGGGTCCTCAGCAAGGAAGAGTTGGCAAAGCGATGTCGTATGCATGCCGAAAGGGCTCGATAACGTTTTACTGCCACGCAAAAAAAAAGGTTTATCATGTGCAAGTAAATACATGCTCACCGGCAGGTGCGAGTAGCGAGGGCCTGAGTGATCGGCGGGCATCCATCTTCTATTCCTTTCGGAACGGGGCAGTCTGTGGCTATTCAGAAAATTTTTCAGTTTTCTTCGGCATATTAATGCATTTCTTTTGCGTGCACGTCACTTTGACGTGGTGAGTTCTCGCGGTTTTGTGAGGTCGCGTGACAGACAGGCGAAGTGGGCGTAGCCAGAAAACATTGAACGAATAGCAGAGGGCTAATGGTGAAAAGGCGTCGAATCAGGAATACTTATTTTTCTTTTGTGCGGTTTAATCATGCGTAATCAGTGTGTACACGTTATATCATATGGGGAGCTATCGCGATTTTCGTGACGTCGCGTGACAGACAGGCGAAGTTGGGAGTGGCCGGAAAATGTTTTGACCAATCGTGGAGGCTGATTGCAGAAATTGGAATCAAAAATGTTTGGAATCATTTTGCGTTATAGCGCCCCTGGTCAGTGACCTATTTTATACTGATGGCGCTTTAATACGTATGATGACCAGGTGGCCGTCCGTCCAAATGTAGAAAGTCTGGCTATAAATACTGCTCGTGCGACTACTGTTCACACAACGAACGGTACATAATTTTCCTCACTGCAAGAAATACGCGCCTTCAAGCGCACAGTTCCTTTATTAAATCGAAACTATCCATGCCTTCCTCCCCGGGTATTGACACGTATGCTCAGTCGGTTTCTCGCCGAGTTGAGTGGGCCGATACAGAAGGCAGTGTAACAGTAAACTGTGATACGTGGGTAACGTGGCGGGGTCACGTGGCGGTCACTGCCTATCGTGCCACTCTCTCTCAGAATGTGTGGCAGCTGGCCATTGCTTCTTACTTCAGGTGGTTAATATAAAATGTCGCTCTACACAGAATCTCAGCGGATTTGACGCTGTCTTTGGGAATGGTTATAACGATGGCTGACAAAAAAAGTGCTTTTAGAACAACAAAGCCTGGCCATACTTTCAACTGAAGGTGTCGCAATAAAAGAAAAAAAATACACATTCACAAGGGAGACACGTAGAACTGCGCTTCTTCTACGTACCCTCCCTTTTGAATGATTTTTTTTTTTTGCACTACACTAGGCAATGAAAAAAAAATCACTAGCTTTTCCCATGTCGAGATAATGGTGGTAAGCAAGCTTGTGAAAAGACGATACTGTCGCAGGCGTGCCGCTTCGTTTGCCCCAAACTCAGGGTCAGCGGCTCTTCGCTGACGTTTGGCCTCAACGTCACGCTCCCGCAACTCATGGTCCGTGGCTCTTCGCTTACGTTTCGCCTGGGCTTCGGAAGCCCTCCCGCTAGAATCAGCACGTCGACGACGAGCCCTTTCGCGAGCGAGTTCGTGGCGCCGTTGCTCAAACGCAGCCTGCACCTCGGCGGAACGCACCACGCGCGGCTTTCCCATCCGGGCGCCGAAACTGATCTGAGGCGAGGGAAGCCCGGCGGAGCGCACTCTAACCTTTTCCACCCCGCGACACTCCTAACGACCCCGATTGTCGCGCGCGTCACGTGATCCGGCGCCGGCGCAGCTTTCCCCGCACCTGCTCTATAATATACGCTGAGAGCAGCCGGGTTTATCGTGACACCCCCACCACCACCGACACTTGTGAGGCAATACAAGCTTCGCTCGAAAGGTTTTACTTCAAGTTTTCCTATACATTCGTTGCAGGGCAATGCGTTCGGCATGATGTGGGCCGCGTTCGTGATGACCCTCTACTACCAGATGATCATCGCGTACGCGGTGCTCTACCTCTACCACTCGTTCAAGACGCCGCTGCCGTGGACCGACTGCTTCGAGGGGTGGGGCGTGGCCCTGGACGGCTGCTTCGCGCGCCTGCGGGTAAAGCACGTGTGTGCCAGCATCCGCAAGAGCGTCGTGCTTGCGGGCCTCAACGACACCGGCGCCGAGTCACCCGTCGTGGTCACTTACGCGGGCAGCAGCGTGCTCCTGTCCCAGAGTGAGTACGACACCCGCTTCGCCGGCTGCGTCGAAGCCAACGCCTCGTCGGTGGACGTCTTCTACAACCGCGTGGTGCTCAACGCGTCGTCGTCCTTCGAGCAGGTCGGCTTCGTCCAGCAAAACCTGGCCATCAGCTACGCCATCTGCTGGACGATCGCGTTCCTCGTCATATTCAAGGGAATCAAGGCGAGTGCTAATTGGAACGCGGAGTTTCGTAGAGAACTCCGTGAATAGGAGCCGGCGTTGCGCTCACGACGAACTCGAGCTCGACAGCGCAACTTCGTAGCCAGCCATTGGGCTACCGCCGCAGGTATCAGAAACGACCACAACGGCTGCGGTTGTCTCCGATACGCTGTTCGCAAATGCTTCCTACACTCAAACAGCATATCCAAGCAGCTCAGGTCTACCCTGTTGCCCTTTAACTTCTTTAGCGGAAACTTGCAATCAGCGCCGAATCATGGCGTGCACCGTACACTCTTGAAAACTGTACTCATAGGAGGAACCATTTTATTACAAAAGTAATTGTCATCACGCCTGTGTTCGTCTGCTTCCTCAACACCGCGCGCTTCGCATACTCTCCTGTAAGAAATTAACGGGACTCTGAGACACGCGTTTTATTCCTCGTTGGCGATTCTCGTTTCGTGGCAAAGTTACGCCCTCCAAGATGCAGAGTTTTTAAGAGCGCGGTAACTCTCTCAACTACACATCCTTCTCGCTTACTCGCTATACAAGTGGTCGGCAAGGTGGTCATCGTGACAGCGACAACCGCGTACGCGCCATGTTAACCTTCACTCTCCTCGCGCAGATGGTCGGCAAGGTGTTCATAGTGACAGCGACAGCCCAATAACCGTTATTCTAACGCTCATCATGCAGATGTTCGGCAAGATTTTCATGGTGACAGCGACAGCCCCATAAGCGTTATTCTAACGCCCATCATGCAGTTGGTCGGCAAGGTGGTCGCGGGGACAGCGACAGCCCAATAAGCGTCATTCTAACGTTCATCACGCAGGTGGTCGGCAAGGTGGTCGTGGTGACAGCGACAGTCCCGTACGTCATCCTGACCGTCATGCTTATCCGCGGCGTCACACTGCCCGGTGCCAGCCTCGGCCTGCGGTACCTTCTGGTGCCGCAGTGGGACGCACTGTTCAGCCCCAGCATGTGGCGCGCTGCCACCGAGCAGACTTTCTACTCGCTGAGCATCGGCACCGGCGGCCTGCTCGTGTACGGCAGCTACCAGCCGTTCCGCGCGGCGGCCGTGGCTTCGAGCACGACGTTCGTCTGCGTCGTCGACCTGCTGACCAGCGCGTTCGCGTCCATTGTCGTGTTCTCGGTGCTGGGAAACATGGCGTACGCGCTGAACATTCCCGTGGCCGATGTGGTCGCCGCGGGTCCTGGGCTCGCCTTCGTCACCTACCCCGAGGCGCTCTCCCTGATCCCGTTCCCGAACCTGTGGTCGGCGCTGTTCTTCGCCATGCTCTTCTTCCTGGGTATCAGCTCGCTGATAGGCTGCTGCGAGTTCCTGACCGACTCCATCCGGGAACTGTTCCCCTCCCTCGCCAGGCAGCGCGCGGTGACCGCCTTCGTGTACTGCTTGTGCTGCTTCCTCATCGGACTGATACTTACCACGCAGGTTGGACCTGCTTGCTTAATAATTTATTTATTTATTTATTTATTTATTATTTATTATTTATTGATTGATTGATTGATTGATTGATTGATTGATTGATTGATTGAGTGAGTGAGTGAGTGAGTGAGTGAGTGAGTGAGTGAGTGAGTGAGTGAGTGAGTGAGTGAGTGAGTGAGTGAGTGAGTGAGTGAGTGAGTGAGTGAGTGAGTGAGTGAGTGAGTGAGTGAGTGAGTGAGTGAGTGAGTGAGTGAGTGGTCAATTGCTAGATCCATTGATTGGCGTCGGTAGGACTGGCATCAACTACGGAGGCGAGCCGCCCTTCCGTTTTGCTTAAGGTATACCACCTGTTTTTCATTCTTATTTGCATTCTTATTTGTTTAACCTCAGTCTTTTATTAATCACCTGCGACAAATGGCGTCGTTGCTCCTCTTCGTGTACATAACTAGAGAGGCGGACGTCCATCCTTTTTATGAAGAATTGCAATGTTCAGAGAGCGGTCGCTGCGAGGCATTCGAATCCTCATACGTGGTCCAACTCATACCTGTTGAGCGTAATCGAACCCACGTCTCAAGGGCTCCTCAAGGACAGCAACCCGCCGCATTTAGCAGGCTACGCCACAAATTCACTGGGTATGCGGCGCCCTTCAATGAACCTGTCGCCAAGTTGGGTCACTGAGTATGCGCCACTGAGTGTGCGGCAAGCGAGGGAGAAATTCCAAGCGTTCGCAGGTGCCGGTGCGCCACGCTTCTAGTCTCGGAGGCCCCGCGCGGACTTCTCGGCGGTGCCACCAGATCGCGCAACGTGTCCGGAAAGAAGCGTGAGAGAAGCCCGGTTGCCGCATGACGAGTTTCTCAGCGTTCGCGCGCACAGGCGCCCCATGCATTTCAGAGGCCACACGCAGGCTTCGCAGCGGCGGCGAGTGTTCTTAGGGAAGCGCGAAAGACAAAAATTATGGGGTTTTACGTGCCAAAACCACGATCTGATTATGAGGCACGCCGTAGTGGGCGACTCCGGAAATTTCGACCCCCTGGGGTTCTTTAACGTCGTACACGGGTGTTTTCGCATTTCGCCCGCATCGAAATGCGGCCGCCGTGGCCGGGATTCTATCCCGCGACCTCGTGCTCAGCAGCCCAACACCATAGCCACTGAGCAACCACGGCGGGTGGCGCGATCGAAAGACAAATCCCGCTGCAGTACAAGCCTCATACATAGTCGTTTCGACGCTGGCAATACGCTGTGTCGCTATATCGATTCAATGCTAAACGCATTGCCGTCGACCATCATCGTGAGATAGGTATCGCCGCTTTTTTTTCTTTTCATTGTAGCGTCAGAGTCAAGTCGGCGTCAAAGAGTTTCATTGAACAGCGGTACCTACCCACTCCCGCATCTACAGTGACTCATTTCGACGTGAAAGATGTTCGTTGAAGAGCGTCACTTACGTACATATTGCCGCATACTCCGTGGCCCTGTTGGTCCGATGAGTTGTTTCGACACTGTTCCCTCAGCACAACAGCCTCATACGCTACCCACTGGACCATGAACGACCAGTAACCCAGGTAGGCGGGAAAACGGTTAGACAGATAGACATACGACAGACACACAGACATACGACAGGGATACACAGACAGGCAGAGACAGACAGACAGAGACAGACGGACAGCCAGCCCTCGGAAAGTGCGTGCGTGAAGTGTGCCTAAGAATGCTAACGCATTAAAACGGAACTGCACGGATCAACACCAGACGCGGGGTGATAGGACAAATCCTGGCGAAACTTTCGAGGCTATTAAACCACCGCATGTAGATAGATGACAGTAGTAACCTTCCTGTACTTGGTCCTCCGCAGGTGGGTCTGTACGTCATCGCCATCCTGGACAACTACCTGGGAGCCCTGATCGTGCTGTTCACCTGCCTGGGCGAGGCGATCATATTCGCCTGGATCTACGGCATGAACCGCATCTGCTTCGACGTCACCTTCATGACGGGCTCCTGTCCCAGCTACTTCGTCCTGATCGCCATCAAGTACTGCGCTCCCGTGGTCCTGGGCAGCTTCCTCGCGTACAGCCTGTACGTGTTTCCGAGAACCACCGTGGGCGAGTACATGCTGCCCCTGTGGGCCGACGCATTCGGCTGGGTGCTGGCGGCGGTTGGACTCGCGCCCTTACTCATAGTCGCCGCGGTCAAGCTCGCGCAGTGCGGGTTCAGCTGGCGTCTTGCCGCTGACCCTGAGCCCGACTGGGGCCCCGCCGAGTCCAAGTACCGGTTGCTGTACCGAGAGAGGCTCTACGACGCGGGCTTCGCCGAACCGCAACGATTCCTCCCGGTGTCCCCATCGGCTGTCCTCGAGGCGACGGCGACTTCCAGAGTGTCTCCAAGCGTCGCCGCGAAGACCAAGACGACTTCTGCGGGCACTGCTAAGCTGGACCACTGGCGGCAACTGCCGCAGTCTTCGACCGGAGACCAGGGCCGGAAGACGGCTGCCACGTCGTCCAAGAGGTGGCCGTGAAGTAGTCCGACTTTGCGGATGACGCAACGCGCAGTGACTTTGCCGAACTGAGAGGTGGCGACGTTTGGCGAGTAGGGCGCGCATCCACTTTGATGATCACAGCGCGATAACACCGTTATAAAGGAAGAAGAAAAGCGTCAATACACTCGCTTGTCTTTTTTGCTTTGTCACGGTGTTTTCGCGATGTGACCATCAGAATACGCGATTGCCCGTGGGCCAACAATAAATGCGCCTTATTTAGTGCGTGTATTAACATTGATGTATACGTCAGAATTTACGCCGATACATATGTGTATGCGGTATTGTCGACGACTGATGTTCGACCTAAACGCCCATTCTTGTTTTACCCAGATGTACCCCTGATAAACAGTATAACATAACGTCATTTCTGTTCTATGCTTCGTCTGTTCAATGGTTCAAAGGACGCCTAGGATGCAAGCGCCAGTTTATTATAGTGGCGTCCTATATGCTTCAACTAATGCTGGTACATTTGACAAACATAAAACATGGATGTCTACTGAACGCGAACACCGTTTTATTGAAGCGAAGCTCTCTGCGGCACTAGTCCAGCGAGACAGCGAGTATTTAGTGGCTTCAATATATTGATGGCGTAAAGAGTAAGTTGCCCTGGTACAAACTTAAGTCGATTGGCTCGACCCCATTCTATCTCAAGCGGGATATATTCGCCTCCACTTGATGCATTTATAAAGACACATCGAAGAGCCATCAGTGGGCATCAAAGGTTTTTTTTTTCTAGGCAAGCCGAATCTTGAAATCCAATATCGCTTTGGAAAACCGCACGATCAATACTTCCCCAAGTTTACTGCTGACGTAGAAAACGGAGTGTTTGATGATATGGCGGCTCGAATTATCTATCGTCCACATGTTTTGGTACAGACAGCGTGACGGCGACGACGATGGAGTTGATGACGGCGCGACAACGGCAACATGACCACGACGATGACAACGCAATCCCGACGGCGTGACGGCGATGGCGCCGTGACGTCAACGGAACGACGACAGCGTGACGAAAATGAGAGCCACACAGTACACAACGTTAGCAAGTGCTTCTCGTACTCGTCCTTCGTACTTTTGCGCTATAGTTAATAATATGCCAAGTCTGGAATGCGCACCAACTAGCTCAACTGGCTTCACCTGCGCTTCCTTTTCCACACGGGTGCCCAACGGGGGCCATAGTTACTCCACCGACCGTTTTCTTTAAAATCATGAAGGACGACAACGACACCGCCGACCACAGCACCTATAGACCTTCGGAACGCTACAATGCTCTCACTCGAGAGCATGTGCGTCTCGAAGAGTTGGCCTTCGGCGACGAGAGCGCTCGGCAACCCTGTGTCCGGCACGCTGACTTCAGCGCGTGGATTGAAGATGACTATCATTAACGAGCCTTACTGGACTTCCTGCACGATATGGAAGCTACGTCATGGTTTAACCTCCTGAGACCCGAACACAACTATGGAACACAATCGCTCTTCAAGGTGGCTTTTGTTGTCTACTGTTATGTTACGAATTTGAAAAAATGTTTTAAATTTTTGTGCCACCCTTAGACGCCAAAAGCTGCGTGTCCATGTCTCCATCTCCTCATGTTTGCTGTGGTAAAAACTGCATTTCATTGCTTAAATTGCTTAAACGCAGAGACGAAGTGTAGTACATTGACATGTTGCGGCCGTGTCCGGTATTTTCAAGCAATCTCAGTGATTTCGAAACACACCTCAAGGCTGCGTTCGGCTGTCTGGGACGACACAGAGGTCTAGATCAATTGAGTGTCGAATTTCTCCAAAGCGGATGGCAAGAATATGGGTAAACCACTTCTTTACAGTTACACATGCACCGTACTTCATAACCAGAATGAATATTCTGTGTAATCACTTCCGAGTGAACTTATGGGAAAAAAAAAGTTGAAGGCAATGTGCAATGTATTGTACAGAAGGTTAAGGCAGCTCACCTCGAAATAAACAATAAGAACGAAAAATCATACGCGAGAAAGTGGAGAGAACTAGCGAACGTTTGCACGGCCAATACTTTGATCTTTATATCAGTCGTGCAGACTCCGTCTCTACCGAACTTCGTCTCTTTTTTTTTCCCCTCCACTTTATCTTGGCATTTTATCCGTGCCGTGACTCATAGTGAACGGCAGACTCGCTACGTGAGCGTACGGCGTCCCGCATGCATTCCAGACGCCCAACTTTCCCCCGACTCGTAGCATTGACTATATATGCGACCTCGAGACAAAAACAGTACAGAAGGGGGGCGGATACACAAAGGAGCCGTCCCGCTCACGAAACAACGACGTGGGACCGGCAAGGCCACAAGTTGCGTGCAGCGGTGTCGCGTGCAGTTGCCCCCTATTACCCTGAATGCTGACGAACGATGGCCAGCTCCCGACCTTACAATGCACGCTTCATATCGATGAGCACACTGATGTTGCTTACGAAAGGTACTTAGGAATTTCGCTTAGCACGGTCATCCCTAGAGCTACGACGCATACTCTGCCTATGAACTAACGCTGCGTGTGCGTCCCACACAACGAAGGGTTCTAACCTTCCTCAGGGGCACTGGTCTCAGTTAGATATTTTTATTTGTTGCGTGTATGTCCTGTATACCTGTGGCGTGCAGTGTGCACGTCATTTCCTTTTCGTCATACCCATTTGGTGTAGCGTGCCAGATTCGTTTAATGAATCTTTTCAGGATACATTAAAAAACTCCTGTCTTTTTTTTTCTTCCTTCACTTAAGAAACGACTGAATAAATTACTTAAGAAACCATAGCGACAGCTGCGTTCATGTGTCAACGAAACCTTGATCTGGAAGACTTGCATAATTCATCTTGTTGACGGCATTCCAAAAGCGCAAAAAGACGGAAGACAATAAAAGCAACACAGATGACAAGAGGGGTACTTCAAACTGGCTTATTTTCACTTTCTTCTTTAGTTTTTAAGTATATAATAGACCAATTCGCTTCAACGACACGTCTCGCTACCCCTTACTGCACAGAACTAGCTCGATGATCGCGTAATCCTCGATGCGAGTCTGCAAGGTTTTTCCCCTCCGCTCCGAGGTACGCCATCCCGTTCCTGGAGTTCTTCGACTCCACCGTTGGGGACGATGGTGCCAGCGGTGAGTGCGTGGCTGGGCGGAGGAGGGGGGTTGTGGGGTTACGAACGAGAAAAGAAAGAGAACTGTGCCACCCCCAACGTCGTTGGGAACGGGATGGGGGTTTGTCGGGGCGAACAAAAAGCGTTCCCCTCGTCTGCCTTGCCGTGGGACAGCTTCGCGGGGATCCACTTACGTTTTTCTCTTTGCATCTCACCCAGTCTTCGTTTTCGTGACTAAGGAGAGAGATGGGGCGGGGGGGGGGGAGAGAGAGAGAGAGAGAAGGACTGGCGCTCTCTCTGCCCCTGAAATACGTGCTTCCCCACCGAGCAGATGTGCACCCCTCGGCGCCCAACCTCCAGGCCCCGCAGCCGCATCCCCTCCCTATCTTGGCGTTGTTCTGTTAGAGAAGGTACAATACAAAGGAAAAGGAGGCGCAATATAATGCCAGGAGGATGGGATCGGGGTCGGTGCAGATGGATGCAATATACGGGACGTCCCGCGACTAGTACTTGACGGTGTCGGGCGAACAGCGGTAATCGGAGGAGCGCAGAGACCGTATCTCGAGCTCTTTTTTTTTTACTTGTTTGTTTTACACACATTATTCTTTATTTGTATTGCGAGTCGTGGTAAGAGAAGCTTTTGTTTCTTGAAAGTTGTGTTCATATTTTCGTTTCCAACTCACAGTTCTCTATGAAGGCAGAAATCCTTTTCTAGGAGGGAGAACAAATCAACGTTACGGTTGTCTTGACGCTAGAGCCGTGTCTTCAAAACGTGACGTGCTCACTTATAGCAAATGTCAACGTGACGACGCAATCACCATCTTTCCCGTAACCTGTGAACTCTTCTCCAAACTACGAGCTCCATTTTTCGGGTGTTTTGCTGAATCCCGAGTTTGCACATATTTTGCGAACACTTGGCGAAGTGGGAAAGTCTGTATGTTCTGAACATGTGTGAAATGCGATATGTGGTAAATCGGCAGTGCCTTGAAACAACGATCACTGGCGACTTGTATCTGCGGATTGGAGCTTAGCACGTGTAGTTCTCCCATTGAACAGTTAACAGTTTTATTTTCGGCTTAGGTGGCTGACCATCTGTGGCCTTCCGCACGAAAATTTGTAATGCTTGATCTCGTTTTGCTTGCGGTGATAAATTGCGATATAAGTGCAAGTTGTTCACAATAATACGTGTTTCTTTTTTCTTTTTATTCACAAATTACATTCCGTTGGTGAAGACTTGCTCCCGAGCATTTGATGATTATGATGATGACGATGATCGCTAATAGCGCCATCCTCTGAATAGAGGCGGGGACAAATAGCCACCTAGCCTGTGTAAGGTACTTAGGGGCTACCGAATGGTAATATAGCATTCTGCCTATTTCTGCTTTGTCCCGTAAAGTTGCCTATGCTGGTGACTACGAAGTCACCATCTCCTCCCTGCTTCTTTTTAAATCTGTTTCGCCAATATTCTAAACGTTTATTTGTTGTCTCGACCACTGGCCAGTTAACACGCTCCGATCACCTTAGAGCCCCGGCAGGTTGACATTGCCTGCGGTGGCATAGCCAGAAATTTCTTTTCTTTTGTTTTTCTTTTGGAGGGGGGTGGCGCATGCACGGAGCAAGCACATTTGTAACCTTTTAGTTCCTTTCTTTCTTATCAGCATATGGTTTGTTGCACGTACTGCATCCACATTTAGTGGCATTTTTTGTAGGTATTTCCATTGTGTTTGTAATCTCGTTTCCTTGGAAAGAAACGGTGAGAAAACTGTTCTAGCTGGCTGGACAACGTCCGCCTAGACGGCATAGATTTGCTGCTACCTAGGGAGCCTACATGCAACGCTGTTTAAAACGGCGCTGCTCGTTGGCTCCCTACTTCTGCCAAGCACCTAGCGGCATCTCGTGGCGGAAAGTGGCAACGCTGGCCAAGCGCGCGCGTGCCGTCTAGCTCACTTTAGCTGCGCTACAAAAACGAACAATGCGGGAGAGCGCGTGAGCGATGAAAGAGGAGGGAGGAGGCGTTGCCCCTTGGAAAAACAAGCCACCACCACAACCGGCACAGGCACGGCTGCGCAAGCAGCCACGTAAGCAGCAGCGGAACCGTGATCAGAGCGTGGGCCACGGGAGACGACACGGCGATGAAAAGCCATAAATTCCGAGCTGTTTGGCAGACAATCGGCGCTAGGAGGAGGAGGAGGGGGAGGCGTGGGTCTCCATTCAAGGCACGCTGGTTGTTCCTCCGGACCCATTTGTATTACAAAGGGACCGGCGACACGCTTGCGTCGCAGGCGTGTAGAGCAAACCCCCTCGCCCACCAGGCTTTATTCTACCTACCCCCTCCCTCCCTCCCTCCTCTCCTTCCTTCGTTGCCACCCCCACGCTCCGCTCGTTCTAGAATCTGAGCCCACGATGGCGGTATTATGCAAGGTCTCCACTCTCTGTTCCGTGCCCGAGACAAAGAACTGTGGAGAAGGCCTCAAACAGAAGCCTCGAGTGTCGTGCAAATTGCAGCGTTAGCATAGATGCAGTCCGACGACGGCAACGCGGCACGATGGAGGCACGATGGCCTCACACGTAATGGGCCCCGTTTCCGGTAGTCGTACGGTTCTTGACCGATACCCCATTGTGGTTACATGTCCATGGGCTTTCAGCTCAACATATATGACGACTACTGTAGCAAGTGCCCGCCAAAACAGTGACAGATGGCAAAGACGCCGACGGAACGACGACGGCTTACGCGTCCGAGGTCCCGGGATCTACTTTTGACTCGGGACAAATCATAGTTCTCTTTTTATCACCAATTTCTTCCGAGGAAACGTGGCGACAAATAAGACGACGATGCCTGTAAAAGGTGCCGTGAAATTCTGATTAAGTACGTGGAAAAGCTCATCGCTGCAAGAGACAGACAGAGAAGATAACTAAAACGCTAAAAAACGACACACATGTTCTTCCTTACGCAGCCTTCGACTGTGCTCTCTGAGCATTCATCCAGCATCAAACAAGCACTCCGAGCTGCCAACAGAACTCAAGTTTTCGCCTAAACGTCTAACAACACTAGTGTGACTTCAACTCAATACAAACACACACAAACACACGTTTTCTCTTTAAGTAAATCAATACTAGCCCGATTTCAATTCAGAAACACACACTTCAAGGCGCCCCCGCAAGCACTGCAATTTTAGAACAAAGAAATGTCCCTCGTCGTTTCAATAACTAGGCCCGGCACTCTGCAGAACCAACCGCTCGCCTCATCTCCCTCAACCCCCCCCCCGCCTCCCGACAACCTCCCGCGGCGAAAAGCACGGCGACAACCACGGGCGTTCCGTTTCCCACAGCGTCGTCTAGGCTCCTGGGAGAACGTCCCACGCCAGACCCTATAGCTGCCTCGTGCTAGCTAGCCGTCCAGGAAAGACCCCGGGGTTGGGACCCGTACGACAAAGAACACGCACCACCTCCTCCTCCGGTAGACGGAACCTTCACGTTTCCCCACCGAAACCCCTCAATTTTTTTTCTCTCTCTCTCTCTCCCCGCTCCACCAGAGTCCCCACTCCCGCATCCCTACTTCCCTGCATAGCATCCCCTCAATCTTCTACCACCGCGCGCGCGCATCTGTCCTCTATCCTAGCCGCGCAAGAGCAGGCCCCCCTTTCCCTTTCCTCCTCGCCACAGCACTTAGGGAGCACGTGGCGGTTGGCGCCTGGAGCTCGGAGAAAGCGTCCCGTGTCAAGGTGGCGGGACGTCTGATCACGCCAGCGTTCCCAACATCCCCCCCCCCCCCCCCCCCGAACCTTGCTCGCCCCGCCGTTGGGCTTCACCGCGTAGCGATGAGTCACGAGGGAAAGACAGACTTAGAGGAAAACGTGGGGAAAGGTTATGGGTGAGCACGACATTAGAAGGAGGCGGTGGGAGCGAGACCCGTTAGTCCAAATGTGAAGACGAGTTTTATTTAGGTACGTTTTTTTGGGCCGAGGTTTGCATAAGTTAACGAAATTGGCCTCTCTGAGCCCGCGCCACAAGCGCGTAGCAGTTGTAGAAATTAAAAACAAAAAAAGTTAGGCAAAGGCCCGGCGCCAAATTAAATATTTGAGAAGCGACGGACTGCAAGAAAGGAATAAGCCAATGAAGGAAGAGAAACCTGATACGTCATTCAGCGGGTCCATTATCGGCTCCAATCGGGGGTCTTTCGTAACGCAGCTTATTTAATCGCAGCCTAAGCACATTGCGAACTTTGATTCAATTTGATAAGACGACATGAGGTGAGATTCTTCCTCTACAGGAAGGTGACACCGGAAACCGCCACGTCTGCGCCACGCGTGGTCGCCAGCTTGATGCGTGTCTTGTGAATGTGTGCGTGTCTGCGAGTGCTTACCTGTGTGGCCGCGTGTCCGTGCGCGTGTTTCCTTGTGTGTCCGTGACAGCATCAACAACAGCAGCAGCATAAAAATTCAATCATGGAGTTTTACGTGCCGAAACCACGATCTGAGGCACACCGTAGTGGGAGACGCCGAAAATTTGGACCACCTGGGGTTCTTTAACGTGCACCTAAATCTAAGTACACGGATGTTTCCGCATTTCGCACCCATCGAAACGCGGCCGCCGTGGCCGGGATACGATCCCGCGACCTCGTGCTCAGCAGCCGAACACCATAGCCACTGAGCAACCACGGCGGGTAGCAGCAGCAGCAGCATACAACGGCACCGTATTCATGGTGGATAATATGTGCATTTGTTTAACATGTACGACGACATAAAACCCACTGCTATCCTTGTAAATTTCCTCTTGCACTATCCAAATGGAGAGTATGTCTGGAGAGAAATTCATTCCGCAATCTGAGCGCGGTAAAAGGTGACACTCTAGAGTAAATGCATTGCACATATTTACTGTATTGAGCAAACGGTATTGTATTGACTAGATTAAACGTATTGAAACGAATGGCGGGCAAATTAATTTTGTGCTTGTGCATAAGTTTGTCCGTGGACTTCGTTGAAGTGAAAGGCTTCGTAAACATAGTCGCGTGTGCGTTCTCTCATTCTCATCCCCTAAAGCATTCCGCGTGCAATCGGTAAACGGTAAACGGCGGGAAAAAAAGGCAAACGGCGCCAACAGCGTCAAGGAACTCTTTTTTCTTTCCTTTTTCTTTTTTTTCTTTTCTTTTTTTTTTTTTTTTTTTTTTTTGGGGGGGGGGGGGGTCATTGCACTACGGAAACAAAGAAGCATGGCCTCCGAAATTGGCGTTCATAACTCTGAGAGCGCCAGTGGCCGAGACGTGGTTGTTGTTGTTTTCTGTTTCTTTATGGGGTGGGGGTGGGGGGGGGGGGGAGGGGGGAGTTACGTTACCAGTACCTCCCCCCACACACACACCCAGGCTTCGCCCCTGGAGAGGGCCGTCACTTGGGTGGGTGGGTGTGACGTGAGCACCGCATATATTAATAATAATATCCCAAATTTGACCTTCTGCCTCTTAGGCAAGTGATGTTTATATTGGTATGTATGGAGGGCAGTCGCTTCCTTGGTGCTTTCATTTACTACTTGCAATTCCAGCTGTACATTTGCATGACCTTTGCGGGAGCCGGGAATTCGAAACCGATAACTCGTTTCACGGGAGCCTTGCTCCGCTGCTGACCATAGCCTTGGCACTCGTTGGCCATACCTGGCCCTTGAGCCAATAATATTTATACGCATCATGCATACGCATCGTATACCGCCGTAATCTGCAGCCTTCATAGAAGAGATTTATTTATTTATTTATTTATTTATTTATTTATTTATTTATTTATTTATTTATTTATTTATTTATTTATTTATTTATTTATTTATTTATTTATTTATTTATAGTGTCGATCCCATCAGGGATCATAACAGAAGGGCATGTACATAGTTGTCTTACAATATAACAATAACAATTAGCACAATATTTAGTTTACATACAATACATTGACAATTAGCAAAGACAAACAATATGGTTGGCCGAAATAATAAAGCAATACATCGTATTAGAAAAAAGAACGAGAGTAATCAAAAAAGGTAGACAATTGACAAAGGTGAACGAAATCGTAGTATTAATTACAAGATATACATTACAGTATGCTTAGGAATAACAAGAGGTAATGAAATAACCTAACAATTAGAAGCGGTAAAGAATGGTAGGCCTTGGTAATACAAGGCAATAAACTTTATGATAAACAACTGGTAAAGAGGTAAAAAATTTAGCATAAATAATCAATGGAACTCAGCAATGGCACTACATGTAAGGTATTAAAGTTGGGTTTACACAACAGGTAATAATCTATAAATAAATTGGGATTTGGTGGAGCTAAAAATATGGAATAACCTTCCAACTGGCATCAAAAGTAATGGTAACACTTCAAAATGCATTAAAGTATCAGCAAAGCGTGTCACTAGACAACCACATCATAAGTCGAACTCTTCAAAGCCGAACAATGTATATGGGCGCCGTGCGTTAGCATTTGGTGGAGCTAAAAATATGGAATAACCTTCCAACTGGCATCAAAAGTAATGGTAACACTTCAAAATGCATAAAAACATATTCTTTCCTTTTTTCTGGAAAATACCCGTTTCTCCAATGTGGCGCTTCCGATACTTTTTGCGAGACTTTACATTGTATGAAGGCTCTTGTCTTCTGTGTTGTGCTAGCGAATCTACACTTCCCTCTTTGTAATTTTGTTTCTACTTACTTTTGTGATGTGACGATGCCTTGCTCTTGACGCAGCGGAGGATCGAACCGCTAACCTCGTTCTCGGCATCGGAGTGACAGCGGCGGTGTGAAGCAGTGTGGAGCACAGTCCTACCACACCAAAGCGCGCACCGGTCGCCTGTAGCGCATAAATCAATCGATCTAAGCAATCGATTTAATCAATCAAACAATCTAATATCAATCGTAACTAATTGTTTTCAAACGAAACTGGGTTGTTTGAGAGGAAAAAAGCATTCCGCTTGACAACGCTGCTCGAGCCAAAAAGCGACATTGATATAGTTACGACATAAATGTGAGGCGAAGTTCTGGCTGTCTTTTTAAGCGCCATTTATTTATTTATTATTTTTTGGTTAGATAAATTTCGTGACAGGGTGACATTATTTTGAAGGCTCAAGTGTCCCGATCGATAGCCTCTAGATAGGAGTCATCTGCACAGTTTTTTTTCTTTATTGCGCAATTAAAGAAGTTGCGTTAGTTATCTTTCTAATTATTGATCTTGGATGACTAAAGTAAATCAGTAGCTCGGAACCCGTCATCAATATTATGTAGCTGAGCGAAGAAACTGTCATTAAATAATGCTCTCTTGTGAAAGCTACGTGAACAAATATTTCGCATTCGAAGGCTGCCGAACGCTGACCCTCCCCCGTCCCCTCCTTGGGATGGGGGGGGGGGGGTCACGTGTTTGGTGCGCCACCCCCTGGCTAGGCCACTGCTACTGGCACGGCCCCGTGAGGAGGAGATACCTTCCGGATTGCCTTCGTTATCTTCATTCCTTCAATGGCAGTGCAACTTCGTGATGCCTGTGGCGCGCTAAATATGCGCCTGCATTCCGCCGTGCATCATCCTTTACGAGGCGAAGCAGCGGTTTCGGCGGCAGGCGTTTGCTGCTATCCATCGGCATTAAACATTCTGAACTGGGCCGCGATTCTGCTGCCATGCCAAATTTCGCTCGATTCACGGGAGGGCAAGGACCCGGCGTGCTCCTCCCTGGCTACACCCCTGCCCTTTTGTAGAAGCACGTAAGCCCGTTCTAAAAGCTTTGAACGCTGAATGATATACATTACCTCTGTCGTTATTGACGCTATGCATCGCCTCAGAGATATTGAACAAAGCGCGCCGCGGTGCTAGCGTTGCCAGCGCAGCGCCCCGTCGACTGTCTCGGAGGCTATGCAATAGTTTCTTTGGCCGCTTTATTTTTCTGCGAAGCAGCTGCTCTGAAGGTTCTGCTTTTCCTGGGAGTACGTTCGCGTCGTGGCGAATGTCTGCGCTAAACTACAACGCTACTGGTCCCAACATAAATGTCTTTGTGTGAGGACAATTACAATATCGCACGTCTCAAGTGCGCACTTCGCGCTCTGCTCTGTCACGCTCTACGCGCGTCCAAAATATGTGCGATTGTTTCTGACGCCGACTAGAGACAGCCTACTTTAAATTGTGGTTTTATGACATATAATTTGGGCGTGCACTTTTTTACTTTTTTAAGATTTTTACCTCGTCGCCATTAGAATGGCCCTCACCCAACTTGCTTTCACCTCACAAAATGACAGAAAATAGTAGAATAATTTCGACGTCCTTTCATCTTTGCTGCCTCAGCACAGTATATAAAACAACTTCCACAATCACTCACCACAATGCCCAGCAGCACGAATGTGAATACGAAGCACAAATTAACGACACAAAACGCGAACGCCATCGCCGAGTAGCGTGCTGATACAGAGCAGACGACACCGATCCCAATCTCACACTTCTTAAACGCAGCCAAAGTGGGTTAACAATTTAAAATATAATACTTTCAAAACAATTATTTACATAATTGTTTAGTTAAAGCTATATTTCGCGTTGCGACAATTACGTACCAACGTTTACGAGCATGCGGCTGCCGCAAAACAGTAGCCTTTAGCAACATGGCGGCGTTCTTTGCCTTTCTGAACAGGGGCTCTCTCCGGGCTATTTATCGGTTAAAAGTAGTGAATGAGAGTCACGACGCGTTAAAGGTAAGAAAGGGCAATGCCCTGTCTCGAACTTTTTGCGCGTGTGCTTGCTGTTAGACTATGTGCTGTCTTTGTAACAGTTGAAACGGCATGGTGTCCTCCTATGAGCAATGACCTTAAGAGGTTCCCAGCAGTGTCCTACTTCGTTTTTTCTAAACTTCGCAAAAACCACGGTAGTTTAATGTGATTCTCAACTAGCGCATTTTGCTCTATGCATTGCCCCTGCTGCGTTGCAAGTAATCCGACACGATGTAATGCCTCCGAAAAGAAGCTGTGCTATGCAAATGTCCTTGCTTCCACTTTCACCACACGGCTAATCAATCGTAGGTAATGTCCAGGTGGATAGCACGCTATTCAACGTATAAGATTTGCGCCAACGTAAACACACACACACAAAAAAGAAGGTTAATACAGCTTTGCTCACATAGCTGGGCGTTTACCCAACTCACCTGCTCGTCTTGAAGCGGGATCAATACTCACACCTGCTATCGACTCCGGTCTACTGCTACAAAGTGCTTAGCGCTATGACGCTTGAAAAGTTTTTGATGATTTCTGTTACTATACCACCAGCCTTACTTGTGGCATCTCCTAATTTACTGTGTAATATATGGCTAAGTGTCCTGAAAACCTGGTTCCTCAGTAACCGATGTGTGTTTAGAATACCGGCGTTCCGTTAGTAAAGTGAAAGGAGCAACCTAATCATGCATGAAATTTAGAGTGATGAGATTTTCGTTTGTTACAGCTCTCGCTACTTTCAGCACCTTCAACTGACTTATTAATTGTATGAAACTAAACTTGACGCTTTTACATGCCCCTGTTCTATCTGTTTTAATGAAACAGCTGTGTGAGACGTGTCAAAAGTCCTGACTCAAGGTTACCTCTGACAGATGTCCTTCAAATGCTTAAGCATTGGTGGTAGGCTTTTTTATTGAAATGCGGCGATCCATCTTTTTCTTTCTGTATCAATCCCTCGTGGTTTCGCCACAGCACACGGTCACATGGTAATGAAGCCTTCCCGCCTGCGTTTAAACGGCGCACGACTAGTTTCTCGGAGGCGTTTACCGCGACACATCCGCTTCCAAGGCGGTTTCAGTTCGTCTCCACGCTGTAATGTTATACCAGCCATCGTGGCGCATTAGCCATAGCGTTCTGGTGCGTAGCACAATTAATGTCACCGGTTCGATACCCGCCCGCGGCGCCCGGAGTTTGATGAACCCGGAATGCGAAAACGCCTGTTTAGTCCGATTTCAATGCACGTTAAAGAACCCCTTTTTGGCGAACGTATTCGAAGCCTTCCAGTATGGCAAGTCTCAAAGCCTAGCTGTTGCTTCGAAAGGTTAAACCACCGGCAAACAAAGAGTCAATCAGTCAACCAGCATTCCGATGTTTCTGTGTCTCTCGTTTGTGGCTCGCAAAGCCACAACAAAGTTTACTGTATTGTTCAAGAGCTGAAAGAAAAGACACCAGTTTCACACCTTAATGCCACCGGCCCTGTTTTGACCGCTAGTCTCCCCTTCTGAAAAACAACACTGTAATCCATCTCGCCAACTCCTTGCAGTGGTGCAGTGAAATGTACAGGTCGCGTCACCCCGCCAGGATAATGAGCTATAAGAGAGGCTCCTCCGTTGCCCACGTGCGATCACCCTCTGCACGAAGCCAACTGAATCCTTCACAGATGGATTAGTAGCACACGATGGGCAAGCCCTCCTCCCTTCTTGGGACACGCTATCGGTTCTCATTACCAATTGGCCGACACGAGCCCTAGCCTTCGCTTCACCACAAAGAATTGGTGAGCAGGAGTACAGTCTTGGTCTGTGTGAATGGCCGACACCCATATTTGTGAAACAGCCTACTGTTGAGTTTAAGCTGTAGCTCAAAACTGCATGCATTCACATTGCATCTAACAGCGAGTGTCCAACCGAGTTGTCATCCATGAGCCGCATGTAGAGTTGAAAACCACACTTGGGCCCATCAACTCTGACCTATATGATGAGAGTTTGTTAATCAGGACGGTGGCAGACCGTGTGGCTGGTCGCCAGCAGGTGCTGGTGGCATCCTTGTGAGCACCATGTTGCATTTTGGGCAAGAGAAGTGCGCGCTGCAGCTCGTACAATGCAGTGGTGGATTCTCGAGTCGGGTCGGTATACTCGGCCGTTCACTTTCAGAGATACTTTCGTGAGATTTTGCACTACAGGCGACAGTGTTATTGGTACAGTGCCAAGCCCCTATTGTAGCAGTGTCAAAAGGGGAAAGCATCTTCGAGAGCGATGACACCAGAACACTGCCCCTAATTTTTTAGGTGTTCGTTGCGTAATTCACGCAGGTGGGCCTCAAAGCACTTCTATGCAGACACCTTTGGGAAGTTCAACCTTTCATTCGACAGAGCTTGAACGGAGCACACTTGACACAGGACATAAGAGCAATGCAGGCGCAAACACATACACGCACTACTTTCAGTGTCAGGCGCCGTATGCGGAAGTTCTGTAGTATGTGCCGATACCCGCCGCAGTGCCCGAGTAGCAACGGCATTCTGCTCGTGAGCACAAGGTCACAGGTGGGATTTCCAGCTGCGTAAGGGCCGCATTTCAATACGAGCGGGATACAAAAACACTAGTGTTTAGGGGTGTGCGAATAGTGATTTTTGAGACCAAATCGAATACTTTTTGAATAGTGCCATAAGCGATTCGAATATCAAATAGTTTTCGAATGAATAGCCATTATCACAATTAATATGAAAGAATGTTTACGTCCCAGTATTCTTAAGGTTAGTAAGTCGTCAGAAGTGTTGTTTAATAAAAGCACAAATAGAGCATTAGGAGCAAACTAGTTTCTTTGCATGCACAGGGCTCTTCACAGAGTACGAATGTTAGCTGTACAACCTGTGAAGTGTGGCTACCTAAGTGGCGTGGCCTGCTCCACTACGCAAGTTCTCATGTTTTATGTCTATACTATGCCCGCGGGGGTGAAAAGAACCGTACTTTTGCCCCAATTGTATGTTTATTTCGGCGCAGTTGATGTTCAGAAATACTCTAAAAGTATTATATTCACATTCACAAATATGGACTATTCGATTCGAAGGCCAAATCGAATCGGACACTCTCCGATTCGTTATTAGAAAATTTTGAATTTGAATTTAAAAGAAACTACAGGCAGTCAGAATTAATCTGCTAATCCACAGCCCTCCACTGCGGTGTCTCTTGTAGGTTTTAAGCCCCGTAATCAATCGGCGCTGTACCAGTGAGCCCAACGTGCAACCCTTTTTAATGTCTAAGCTAATGGCAGTGTGTGGAGCAGCAGTGTGATTGATTGGTTGACTGATTTGCGGGGTTTAATGTCATAAAGTAACACTGGGGCAATGAGAGATGGCGTTAGTGGAGGACTCTGTATTAATTCTGACCTGCTGGGGTTTCTTAGCATGCACATAAATAGAAGTACATGAGCGCTGCTGCGTTATGCAGAAACCGTACTCACAACCGCATGCTAAGAAGCAGAACAACGCAGCCACTGAGCCATTGCGGTGAGTCGTAGCACTGTGACACAATGCATGGTGATGGGTAGTGCTTTCATCTGAGGCACTATGTTTAATTATAACATTTTCCGACTCATTTCCTTGACAAGTTTTAACTGGGTGAGCATGTAAGTATGTCAACCATCTGCCTGTTTGGATTTAACACCAGTTTGTGTGTTTACCATACAACACACAGACATCTCTGATATGCTGTAATCATGATCGGGTTTTTGGTGCCATGTCACTTCATGTTAGAGAGGGTTGTGTTATGCTTGTACATGGCGACACCAGCAGGGGAAGACCATCCATGTACAGCTACGACTGTAACAGCTTTGTTCCATAGCTATGAGTGTAGATGTACATGATGCCGAATCCAACGTAAACGTTATCATTGTCCGCTGTTAACCTGGTTCTACATCTAACTCTTCAATTCCTTGAGCATTGTGCATGCACTAGGGCTACTTTATAGAAGGTCTCCCTCGCAAAAAGCACTGTTGCTCAATCAAAGGGGCTATACAGAATTTTATCACGCTGGTGTCATCTTTGCATCACACGCATGGCTGTTTCCACACTCATTGATCTTTATTATGAGCATTCTTCCCTTTCTCCATTTCTCGCAGATTCATCAGCTGCGACATTTGACCTCATGCACAAGTAAGGCATTTGCTTGTTGTGTTTTTGAAACTTGTTACCATCGTGTGTCAGATTGTTCACTTTATTCAGTATAGCTGTGCTTGTATCAGAATGGATGGGGCACAATTTGCTTGATAATCTAGTAACTAGTGTTAATTATAGGAGATAGTCCCGCAGTTGCAAGTTTGGTCACGTACACTACAACCTATTATGAAGCAATGTGCGGAAGATACATCAACAAAAGCTGCAGTCCAATTCAGTGCAGCTGAAGGGTACTAGTGATGTTAGTTAGTTAGGGAAACTGGGTTTATTGGCACAAAAGCGACTTAGGCTTTGCTGCACCAGTCACGGTACTAGTGATGTGTGTGCAGCTTTCCATTGATTGTACCAGTTGCAGAGTGCTTGGGTGTTCAGCTATAGAACTTGAGGCTATGGAATTTAATCCCAGTCATGACACTCACATTGTAGTGAGAGGGAAACATAGACATTTGTGTAGTGAAATTTAGATGCACATTGCAGAACCTGCGACAGTCAGAATTAACCCGGAGGCCTCCACTGTAACATCGCTGATCACTCAAGTGTTGCTTTTACACAGTAAACATCATCCTTAAAATCGTTACTTCAGGGGAACGTCTTCAGGGAATAGACTGCAATGGACAGACATAACTGTCTGCAATTTGGTTAGTGCCTACTAAGATGTGGGTGTGACTGAGCGTATCAAGGAAGTGATGACTGTGAAATTCCTTTCCAGTACTGAGAAGCATTTCGAAAATGCTGACCATGTGCAGGCTGTTAAACATATGGTACCTAACAGGCATGTTGTTTGATCTGTAGACTTTCTGAGGCCAATCTGCTAGTGTTTGTCTCAACACATGCTCACCATTCTTGAAGTCTGCAAGAATTGTCATCTGCTAAAGACTATTGACTGACGAAAATTGCAGTTCAGTTTTTTTTTTTTTTTTTACACAATAACAACTGAAATTATTTTGCTTGCATGATTTCTTAAGGACAGGTTTTTCAATTAAATTAATGGTGGTGTCCAGCTTCCTGATATTCAGCCTTTAACTAACCGTATGTACATATGCAAAGCGCATCGACTTGGTTGCTTTGAAATATTTCAATGAGGCTGAATGCGGTTGAATGAGTGTCAGTGTTTCCTGCCTTGCTTTGTGGTGCAAATTAGTACGCGAGTAAGCAGTCAAGCAGCTTTGGCAAAGCACAAACTGCAGAACCTCATTTGGTCTTCTACACTTTAATTGTTCTTGCATGTCTCGTTCTTTTTTTTTTTTTTTTTTGACTGTTGCTCCCCTGTTTTCTAGAATCACAACCTTTATTTTGCTCCATTGCACACTTATATTTAGCTGTTGCGACTAATAAGGGCGCCCACGTGGAGCAATATTTGGCTACGATCTGCGAACTTAGATCTGCCCAGCAAGCACCTGACTTCTAATCCGAAGCGTATTGCACGATCAGTGAAAAACGTTATCGCTCACGTGCCTCCATTGCTTTCATTATTCGTCAACCTTGTTTATTAGAGAACGTCGAACTGATTTTTTGACAAGGGCAGTAACAGCAGCTGGTCACGTCAAATTTTTACAAACGAGTGTTGAGCAGAATGTTGACAGGCAGAATAAATGAAAATTGTAAACTTTCACTTATCAAGTACTTCACGCACAGAGAATAATAAGAAAATTGCAGCTACACATAAGACATAGAACGGAAAGAATATGGTCATAGTGTAACGTTTTAGGGGTCATGTCCATTGATTTCTCGTGGTTGTAAACAAGAAAACAAAAATTGAGCCCCTCAGCTCCCCTTATACTTCTCTCAATTTAGGAGCTGTATTTCAGGATCTGAGGCCATGTTAGGTGTTTCATAGATGGCTTTAGCCTCACCCACCTTGACACTGTATGTTGACAGCGTGTGCGTGCTGGTTGGGAACATCTTGTCAAGCAGTGGAACGTTCGAACAGCGTGGCACAGGACAAAGAAATGGAGCACGGGCAAGCATTCGGTTGTTGGTCAGTTCTCAGGCATGTGCCTCCTTTCTCTGTTCTGTGTTGCGCTGTTTGAAAATTCTGCTGCTTGACTTTTGTGTGTTGTTTTTACAAGAACTGCTACTACAATGTACCCATGTGGACAGAAGTAATGGACCCCCTCCCTCCTGTTTTTGCCTCAGCTGGCTAGGATGTCGTGCTTGTTTCTACTTGAGGATGCACTTCAGGCACATCGCTGCACCTTAAACAAGAGTTAACGGCAGCTGTTCCATCAAGTGATGCCCGATGCACCGCAGCTGTGGCCTAGTGGTTGAGCCCCCTCCTCGGCCGCGGGAGGTTGTGGGTTCGATTCCCACCGCTGCCGGGCACCCACCCGGGCACCCACTGGTTCAAATGGGCGCAAGCGTACCCCGGCCTGGCGTTCGGCTTCCTTCAGGGGTGATACGCTTGGGAAAGGAGCCTGCGCCCTAAATTCCCGTCGAAACCCTCGTGAGCACAAAAAAAAAAAAAAAATTGAATGTTGGGCGTTCTGCAATAACTTCAAGAACGTTGGGCGGTTCGTTACATTTTGCACTCAGCAGTAGGCATCCCTACATTTCCTGCTCAAATTAAAGTACAAAAGAAGCAACAAAAATTCCTTCACTCGATGTTGCAAACTGTTGCACTCGGGAAACGGCAAATTGTCCTGCCGTAAAGCAGGTCGCGCTTATCGGCGGAGCTCCTCCTTGAGGGGGTCTTGCGCGAACAATAGGGCAGGTCAGGCGCACCGTCTCGATAAGGTCTATGAGGCCGGATTCTCACCGTAATCAGCGTTATCGGTCGTGGCGTAACATGTCGGACGACTTTTGGGACGCATTATTGCGCGAGAATGCTTTATTCTGATTCCACACTTTCTCTCTCCGCTCGGGCGAGATCCGTGATTCAACGTCAGCACATCTGTATATCGCGCTACTGGAACGTGAAACGCGCGAGAATCATTTACTGAAGGAGCACTGACGTGCCATTTTCTACTTTCCTAGGAGAAATACTGGAAAGCAAGCCTTAGTAGAAATGTTGACAAGCAAGACTAATCTTTCTACAAACCAGTCCATATAATAGACAGTTTTAGTTTAGCGTGTTTACCGTAATAGCGGGCTTACCGGAATAGCGGGATCGAAATGCGCATGCGCTATACGCTGACCGACTCATACCGTTTAGCGTACGCACGCTATTTCTCAGATTTAACGCTGTCGTCTTTGCGTGGTTTACGTAGTTTACGTAAAACATGGTCCCGGTCTCCCGCTTCGAACTGAATTTGGCGTTGTTTTGTAGAATTCACTTCGTTCGTAGCAAATGACTGCGTAAACGGCTTTTGCTTAGTCTCATGCCGCTTCGCCGATAGAGTGTTATTGCTAATGTTGAGGAATTTTCGAGATCGCTTCTCGTTTCGAACGCGCCTAAGCCTAACTATGGCCTAACGAGAAATTTTCTCCGAGATGCGAGCGCCACCTGTCGGTAAAGTCGGGAGATGGACGCGACGTCGGCATATGGTTTCTGAGGTGGGAAGATTTCGGAGGCTATGGTAGACAGCTTGTACTGCTTGTCTGTTTCGCTACAGATCGGCGGACATGGGAAGTAAAAATACAACGTCGCTCCTGGCTTTCATTGCGCTGCCTATCGCATTTTCCGGACGCGCACACACACAGAATTACTTAGGTGCCCTATGTATGCGAAATTCAAGGCTTAATGGAATAGCGTCCCGCATGTAAACTACGCTATCACGCTATACTAAAACTCTCTTTCTGCAAAGTTCGTTTGCGGAACGGTAACGCTACTTCCCTTAACCCCGCTATTATGCTAACGTTAAACTAAAACTGTCTAATGTGGAAAACTGCGCAAAAAAAAACGAAAAAAAAAAAAAAACGACGAGTAACACTAGCGCTGACTTGCAAGGGAATATTTATTTCGCGAAAACAAGTATAAGTACAAAAAAGGCTACGACAGCACAAAGCCAAAAAAGAAAGGTGCCATCTAACATGTAAAAATCAGCGAGAGCAAGGATTGTGTCGAGCCACGTAACGCGATATAAGGGTGACTAATCACCATCAAAACCCAAACACTTCCGGATTACGTCACTTCCGTGCCCTGGTGCCGTTTCATCCAATCACCATCGCAAAAGTGCTGCCCCGGTGCGATTTGCCGAATTCGCCATCAAATGTCACCTGTCTGTCTCTATCTAGAGCTAATGTACGGCTCGCTTTAAAGAGTTTCCTAAAGGGATTCTGTACGATAACTATCTTGTAGTTTGTGTGTGTTGCTGTTTCTCATACTGGTTGTTTTCCGAAATAAACATTTAGTTGCGAGTCAGTGCTAGTGTTAGTCGTATTGTACCCGCCGTGGTTGCTTAGTGGCTTTGGCCTTGCGCCGCTAAGCGCTACGCCACTTCCTGTGACACTTCCGGTGACGGTCTCGCTCGCGAGCTGTTGCGTTTGTCTTGTTTCGCGCAGTCCACGATTTTGCGCGCAGTACACAAGAACACCTGATGAGCGGTACAAGTCAGTGCTACACGGACACTGGGGCAGACGCAAGCGGATCACAGAGCATGATCGCGCGCTGGAACATTGTAGAAAAATGACATAGTTTCGCTCTCTGCGCGCCCGACAGCACGACATGGGAACGAGCAGACGAAACGGAACTACATCTCCCTTGCTACGGTACGAAGTAAAACAAATACACGCAGACATTCGGTTTGTAGGTTCTATTATTTCTCTAAACATTAATTCGTCTATTGAAGCAACAGATTAAACAAATAACTGATGCTGCCGTGAATAATTCTTGAAGTCACGTGTCGCCGTGAGTGACGTCACAGCATTGTCACGTACGTAGGCGCAGTTGTGCGACTGACGTCGACCCTCCGGCTCTTAAAGCTCTTTGCGCGGCGCCTAGGAATGTAATACTTAGCAGACGCGATCAATATCGCGCATTGTATGTTCTACGCTTGTCGGCTCAAAATGGCCAGACCTGGTGAGAGGTCAGGTCTGGCCATTTTGAAGAGAGAGTAAATGAGAACGCTAAATCTTTTATTGCGATAGCAATTATATGGACACTCCAAAGCAGATTTCTGCCGTCGCCGTCGCCGTGAGGTTCCGTATGACGTCAATGGAGATGAAGTCGCCGCGCGCCGCCGAACGCTGTATGTGTGAGTGAAAGGGCGCGAGGGACGCGCGCTTTCACGGGGAGTGAACTCACGGCGGAGAACAAACGCGCGTTCTGCGCCGTGCTCCCTTAAGGGCTGCAGAAGTAGGCGTCTCTTTCCTCCTTTACAATCACCATATATGTAGAGCAAACGCGCCTTCTTCCGACGCGCGAAAGGCCGTGGGGGGGGGGGGAGGGAAGGGAGGGGACGTTTAGCTGCGGCACGAAGTGCCCATTTATATCAGAGGCTCCGGCAACAGTCACCAACGCCGCACGCATTTTGTGCGAACGCGGGCAAAACGCCGACGGCGTCGACAAGTTCTGCGTGTGGCCGGTGCTGCTGCATGTCCAAGTTTATACAGCTGATAAAGCTACTATCATTACTCCGTATAGCTCTCTACAAATTTGCTATCGCAATTGATGCTTCGCCTTTCAGGTGAAACTGCGACCACTTTTTTTGTTAAATCTCCCTTTCGAAACTTGTCATTCATTTGATGGGAAAAGGTTGACTACTGCTGGAGAAAAGTACGGCCAAACATCCACCTTATGAATTTCGCGCCGATTAAAGCAACGCACGTACGTCAGAGTAGCGTCACGGAATTCGAAGTATGTTCTTGTATTAGTTTTTTTTTTTTTTTTTTTTTTTTTTTGTAGCAGGAAAAAGTTCTCAAGCTCAAAACTTGGTAAATTGAGTCGTAGTATACTCCTTTACCGGTAAGGAGATAACTAGACCCAAGTAGCCTTCAGAAATCTGTGACGTCACAGATTATGCGGCAACGTTTTGCCGGCGCCTCCAGCCTTTCGTTTTTTGCTCATGGAGGCAGGAAGGAATTAGGAGAGAGCACGTGATTGCACGTCACAACGGGATCATTAAATCCTACCGTGCGCTGTGAAGCGGCGATCACAGTTGTTGGGCCGATACGTTCGGCTTCAGTCATGTTGCGCGATGCTCTCTCCTAATTATTTTCTTTTTCCTGATCCTTTTGAAATGTTTTTCCGCGCTGTACGTTTTAGTGCTCCCGCCCTGGCAGGCATAGCTATGGACGGGTCGCCTAACAAGTGCGCATCGACTAAGGACTACCTAGAACCAGTAGCGCACCCAGGATCTCTCGGGGGGGTGGGGTGTGACAGTTTGCCTTAGTTTGCCAATACCATTTAAACGGCACTAATTTCAAATTCTTCAAGGGAAATTGTCAAAAAATGCGCTTTTTGCGAGTGTGCAGACGATTGCACGTCCTACATCTTAAGTTGCAGTACTTAAAGCCGCAAGGAAAAAAATGGGTTAAACAAAAGGGGGGTTAACTCGGACTCAGGGGGGGTTACAACCCCCGAACCAAACATTCCAGGCCAATACGCCGAGTCTCAGAGGCCACGTGTTGGGCCGAATACTACAAGGGGAATGGCTCCGCGGCGAGTTCTTTGCCAAGACTGGATGCGGGACATAATTCTAGTTTATTTCCTCGCTCTGTGTTGTTGCGTATTTTCTTCTGGCTTTACCAAGCCTCCTATCACGGTAAACGTTTAGCTATTGCGGAGACGTTAATTGACTAATACTACATGACTTAAGATCCCTCTCGACCAGTGAGTCTCGTTCAGTCAGTCACTGACGTGTGGCCGAGCTACGGCTGAGTTTAGCATGAACGCCGTCCGCACCTGACCGGGTAGAAATGTCAGGACTTGTGTTGTGTGTACGCCTTGCTTCGTCTTCTGTGCGCTCTTATTAGCCACGATAGAAGTGTGTCTAGCATAGAAGGCACGACTTAGCGACCGGAGGAAACGGTCAAAGCGGTTTTGTTTCTGCTAAAGCGAGGGAGGTTCGTTATTGCCGAAAGCTTGGCTTCGTTGCACACATAGTAAGCTACGCTGCGGAGGCCAGAGCGACTTTTCACACATACCTGCATTTGCTGTAGTATTTAAAAAAATATTGTGTTCTGTGGAGGCAGCGGGAAGTTGGACTCAGGCAAATTATTTGACGTCACGTTAACTCCACGCGTTATACTTCCAATACATCCACTAGTTGTGCTGCAGAGAAGACGTTGGGCAAGTGAAAAGCCAGTTCACTGCGAAACGCGCGGAGCGATACACTTCCGCGACCGCACTACTTGCGTAGCATTTAACGGGAGTGTGTGTCTGCTTATCGTTCGCTCGCTTCTTTCGTTAAATGGTATTCCGCGCTTGCTTCTTTGAGTACACGAAGTGACAGATTCGTCACCGTGGTCGCCAGCGCTCCTCCTCGCCTGCTCGCGAGACGAGCTTCGCCTCGGGTCTGCGTGGTCCAGCTTTTCCGCCTTCATTTTTTTTTCTCTCTCTCTCTCTCTCGTTATCGTTTCGTGTTCTCGACGCGCACCCGACGTTAGCGAAGAATTAAGGCTTTGCCGGCAACTTTTTGCCTGATTGATGAGAAAGGCGCGACGACGACGCTATAGCCCGAAGGAGCAGAGACGGACGCCGCAACTTTGTCCGCAACAGCAGCGAGCGCGCGATGCATCGTCCCGGCCTTGTGGTGGGGGGGAGGAAGTTTACTATGGTCGGTCGGTATATAGGGGCTAGCCATCTCGGTTTCGTCTGTTTTGCCCCGGGCGTGGCGGAGGGGGGGCTCGGTTTTGTTGTTCTAATTAGCGTGGCGACGCTAATTTGAAAGGATGATGCAGCGTCTCTCGCCTCCGTCTTCCCTGCGTGCGCCGCCCTGGGGAAGCAGCGCCCCCTAACGAGAATGAATCTGCAGCGCCGTCCGGTGTGTACGCAAAAGGAGGACGCCCGCAAGGAAGCTGCTGTACACACGTCGCTCGGGGGAAACCGCTGCAGTGGCCTCTTGCCAGATTACGTTCCAAGTCATCGTGTCTGGCTGCTTTAGTTCTTTTTTTTTTCGGTAATGTGTGTCACTGCGTTGTTTTTTAACGTCTCGTCGGACCGAGCCTTTTTTTTTTTTTTCCTCCTCCTCGTGACAGCGCCTTTCTTTCCGATCCGTCGTCTCCGGTCTTTGCCCATCCGTCATCGTTAGCTGCGCTTGCGGTCATTTCGCGACTTCGTCTTCGGTCTCTATCCACCTTGCTCTCTCTCTCTCTCTTTCGTGCTCAAACTTGGCTGCGCACTGCGTCGCGCGGTGTCTTGCCAAGTTATGGCGAAGCGTGGGGTAAATATGCCAGGACAGAACGGAAATGCCGTAAGTGCGGTTCCAGCTTCGGTACCGAGCTTCGAGTGCACTTTCGATAACCCCTTGTGGTCAACATGAATTTCGAGACCTACCCCCCCCCCCCCGCACACACACACACACACACACGGAACACACACACGCGCGCAGTGCACACACCGTTAGACAGTTTAGCCTAGCGTACGCAACGACCATGGGAACGGCAGGCCAGTTGCGGTAATCAGTGGTCCATAGAACGTGTAACCCTTACGTTAGTGGTTGTTATCTCTTGCTTTCGTGCTGGCTTTGCAATCGCTAGTTATCAAAATGTGGTCTGCGCGTCGGTCTCTTTTGAAGCGTGCTCGCGAGATCCAGTCGCGAGCGAAAGCGTCAGCGCGTTTGCAAAGTGACGGGGGCATTAGGATGACCGACGTGCAAGCGGCGACTCCGTCATATTGATGAACTTCTTCTATACAACGCTGCACAAGTATCACTGATAAATACGCTAAATCGGGACAAAAGAAAAACGCTTTTTTTTTTTTATTTTTTTAGAGTTGTCAGCATCACGACTCGTACGGAACGCGCGATTGAACGTTATCTTACGAAGAACGCGCTTGGCTACGCGGCGTCCTTGCAGGTTGCTTGCGCAGCAGATGCGCACGCTAAACTAAAGCTGTCTATTACTACAACAACTTCGGCGTGCCTCACAGCCCAGATGTTGGTTTGGGACCATAAACCTATTCGCATATTATTAGCAGCTGTAGCCCTGAAACATGTCAAGCAGTGGCTCTGTTTGACCTTATTGGTGTCGCGTAACTGCATCTCACGTTAACTTCTTTTTCTTCTGCGCAGATGCAAGAACGCCGAAGAGGCAAGTTCACAAGCACACATCACGGTGAGTACTCCTCTGACCGATGCGTCCGCATCATGGCGTTCTCGAGGCCGGCTGTTGGCAATACTCTCCTACCTTGTGTGGTTCTGGCAAATAATGGTCCGCTATATTGCCGCTGAAGAGGGCGAAAGTTATTTCCCTGTATCACTCAAGGTTTTATTAGAGCTATAAGAATAGAGAAATCAGGTCTTCTCAACACATTCTTTTTAACGGCACCGGTTTTCTCACCCCACATCGCCTCCCACCCTCCCCCGTCTTTTATTTTCTCGTAATCGCTGACCAAGTGCGTAGGCTTCACAGCAGATCAAGTTCGCGTGTGGTGAAGCACGCTTTACAGGCTCGCTGTTTTCCCCCCTTTCTGGCTGTTTTCTTTATAACTCCCTCAGCACACCGTTTCTTCTTTTGCGTGTTGACAAGAGTGGCTAGGCTTCGTAGCAAAACACTACAGGGGCTTGGAGGGCTTGAAAAAAAAAAAAGGCAACGCTTTTTAGACAAGTCCACCCCGCCCCCGTCACAAGCAGCGTATGGTGTACGCGCAGTGTCTAGCGTCCGCGAATCAATGAAAGGTGCGCTGGAAGAATTTTTTTTTTTTTTCAATCTCGGCGGATATAGATTCGCGAGATAGGAAAAGAACTCCGGGCTCGCGACGCTTTGCGCGTCGTCCCAGGAACGCATTTGTCACCCGGCGTTCGGCGCGAAGAATTTCACTCGTCTTTCTCTTTGTTTCTTTCTTTGTTTCTTTCTTTCTTTCTTTCTTCATTTTTCGTTCTTATTGCTTCTGTTCAAATCCCGGTTTTCAAGGACTTCCAGAATCAAATCTAGCGAGGGACAAAACGAACAGAAACGCGTAGACTAGACTTGGCCGTGTTCGTAACTTCTGCATCCCCTTCGATCTATCTCTGCCTGCGACGCGATCTCGGCGCTGCCGTCGCCATCTATATGTTTTGTTCCTTATTCTCTCATACCTGCCGTGTGTCGTCGTCGGGTCGGAGATTTTCAGCTCGAGCAGAGGCGCGAGCACTTTAAAGTTTCTCGTTTCGAGATACCTTCGTGCGTTCGCGCTGCTGCTGCAGCGGCGGCGTTCCGGGCGACGAGGCGTTATGAAACGTCGCCGCCGCCCCGGTGGACGAACGAACTACGACGACGAACAATGCCGTAGGCTGCTATACACTCCGGTAGCGCGTTGGCGGAAGGCGTAGAAGATACAAGCACAACGCTGGCCCGGGGGCCGCCGAAAGGCAGAGAAGGGAGGATGGCAAGTGGGAGATCGCGGGGAGCGAAGCGTTGGTTGGAATTCGACGAGCTCGCTGCGTACCTCGGCGTTGGTTGGGGCGGGGGAGGTGGCCGTGTTGCCCGTCTTACAGCGGCCCCTAATAGTGCCCATTGCTGGCGTCTTTCTTTCTTTTTTTCTTTGTCTCTTTCTTTCTCTCTTTCTTTCTTTCTGTATATTTATATTATCTTCTTATTTGATGGTTTTGTTCCCGAAGGCCGTAGCTGAAAAGAAATTGTGTTTGTGGAGGGGGGGGGGGGGGGGGGGGCATTGCCTGGCGAATTCGCGTAGAGAAGATGGAAGAATCGAGGAAGGAAAGTACTTTTTTTCTTCTAGTAATATTATTTTCTTCGTTTTTTTTTTCTTTGTGTAGAGAGAGAAACGAAGCAAGGATCGCCCGCGAAACGACGAGGTTACAAAACGCTTTTTTGAAATATGGCGCTGTTGTCGTCGTAGCTGTATAGGGGACGCTTTTCGACCAGCGTTGCTGACGCCGTTCGCCCACGTACTGCTACCACTTTGGTGCGGAATGTCGTGATTTTTTTCCCCACCTCCCAGAGAACCTACCGTTTACTTCGAGTATTTTTTTTTTTCTTCAACTCCTCGTGGAGAATTTTTTTCGTTCTGGTGAGATGCGAGCCTTTCCGCCGACTTTCGTCGGTTATAGGAAAGTGAAGCGCGAGAAATAGAAATCACGTCTACGTGCTTCGGAGAAAGAATGAAAGAAAAGGAAAGCGCTGGAAAGCAGGTCGTCTCATCATCTTTGGGCTGCGACGTTGCCGTGTAGTCGTGTACGAAGGCGCGGGCACAACTTGTGCGCGCGCGGAATGCGGGGCTTTCGCGTGCTCCTCGGGGTGCACGCTCCGTTCTCGCCTTGCTTCGAGGCACGAGCGTCCGCGAGCGAGCGAGCGCGCTTTTACGTTCGTAGTGTAGACAATTTGCCTTCGAGGGAGCATTCTTCGCAGGGCAGGTATATGTATACCGTATATACGTGATGCGTTATATGCCGCTCCAGCGGCATCTCGTGAATGGTCGCCGCGCTGGCTCTGTGTTGGTTTCTTTTAGTTTGACTGGTCTCCTTTCTATGTCACGGCGAAGCTGTGTGCGGCTAGCCGATTCGCCCGTCTGTCGCCTGTACGCCGAAAACTATCATCATCAGCAATGGCTCGAGCGTCGTCTTCCACAGCTGGCTGCGTTGCCGCTCATCATTCCAGCGTAGAATTTCACTTCTCTTCTGTCATCGTAATGGGGAGGCCGCGTTTATGGGGGCATGAACCATTGTTTAAGGGGGTACAAACCATTCATTGTCTTACATGATGGACAGATTTAATCTTGAAGCAATTTAGTTTTGAAGAATCGCAAGCGGCAATGCCGTCGTTTTCTTCATCGCAGCCGAACGTGTGTGTAACCTAACTGCGAAACACAAAGACGTAACCAATAATTGAGAAATACTTTAATAAATCGTCGGGAATTAACCCAGCGATGAACATCAGCTTCGCTGGTTAACCATCTGTACGGAGTTCTTGGGCGGTGAGTTTTTTTACAATTTTTTCCCCTCTTTCGCACAAGACAACGTGTCGAGCGCAACAGCCCGATGTTCTAAACATTAGGCGGCAATCGCACGCGTGCTCCTATCATGCCAACTCTCATGCCATAGCTCTTTGAGACGAAAGCCTGCGCGCCCGTTTTCGTTAGGTTCTAAAGACGCAGTAACGAAACGGGCGAGTAGTAGTCAACCTTACTGCTGTCTTTGGCGTTGTACATCTCTCGACTTACGCCTTTTCTCACCAGCGCCGCAAACGGCACTGCGTCCGCGACTCACTGTGTGCATTCGTATAAACTTCTGGGCCGCGATTTTGTAAGCCATGCCTTTCCCGATGCCATTCCTTTTCGTGCTTCACCCGCGTTTTTTAACGGGATCAGCCGTCCGTGAATGGTAAATGATAAGAGTGGTATATATGATCGAACGGAAAGCATCGCTACTAAATTACGGCCTTGTTTGCATTTCAGCGTAACTTGCAAACGATTTAGTGCGTAAGGGGCATTGTAGGTAATACTGTCGTGACCTGCGCGGTGCATAGACATTGCATCATATATAACACGTTGCAGTAAAGACACTTGCATTGCATCACATCTGCTCGTTGTTTCTTTCTTTCTTTATCCTCGTTTGCCCCCTTTCTGCGAAAACTATAACTCAACGAAAGTACGTTTCTCAGGCCTTGTGGTTAAAGAAAACGCCGCCGGGTGGCGCTACGAGCGCCATTGCTACTATAGAAAAGTAGGGAAACGACAAGCAATGGAGGCATACAAAAACAAAGTTCCGGATAGCGGTTCATAAAGTTTGGTGAGGGGAATGCTTCATTTTTTTTTTTCTTTTTTGAAGATAGGTAGGACATTAGGCAATGCAATAAGAGCTTGGTGGCGCAACCCGCCGCCCCGTTCCAAAGGGGACGCTCCTATAGCATCCATCCATCCTACCCTACGCTAAATGTTCGCATTAGGATCAAGCATATGTCTGCTGCAGCAAAAGTCCGGAGACGACTCAGCACATTGTAATGGAATGCCAAGGTAAGAGCTGTAAGGTCCGTCCACCTTCCAGGAGCTCTGGGGTTCAAAGCGGGTGGAAGCATTAACCGGTCAGCAGTCGAGATAAGCAAGAGACATTTAGAGTATTAGTTGGCAGAAGCGGGGTCGTTACAGGAATAGGTAACTGTACAATATATAGAAAGATATTTTAATGACGAGATTAAATATCAAGGAGTTATAGGCAAGATGCTAGACTGCAATAGATTAGGTCGAGCAGGCTCGTTGACTATTTGTCGCCGTCCCGTTTCGAAGGGGGATGCTAACAGAAATCGTCTGGCCATCTGCGTGTCCGGTATTCTGCTGTAATAAGTTTTTACGGGTGCGCTAAAACTCTAAAGAGGGGGAGGGAGCACTCCGCGTCACACCATCGCATGAATCGGCGCGCGACCGCATCACGGAGAAGTTTAGCAATAATAGTGGAAACAACACAAAAATGTCCGAAACGAAGGGGGAAAGCGCGTGCTGTGTTATGGAAGTTCTGGTGGGTCGAAGCGAAAGGTGCAACGAAGCACACAAATAGTGATGCCGGTCATATCTGTGACCGCGTGCGCGCGTTTTGCGACGCCATGGCCTCGCGAAACGCGAGCGCTACGCACGATCTCGCATTTTATCGTTCACCGCCCCCCCCCCCCCCCCCTCTTCACCTTCTCGCGGTAACCTTGTGGCTGCGTGTGTTCGCGTCTTCCGTTGAAAGCCTTGTCCGCACGCGTCGTCGCTGGAAAAAGGAAACGCGTCATTGGAAACCGGGAATGCGACGCGAGCGCACCTAACAAAGACACGCGGTGGCTGTGGTAAGAGAAAGAAAAAAAAAGGGGGTGAGGGGGTGGCGGAGGAAAACTGCGATATAAGGAGGGAGATCCGTTCCCACAAGCGCGAAGAGGAAGTAAACTGCCGTAAAAGCCGCCAGGCGGGGGTCTTTTTCGCGTTTTAGGGCAGCGGCGCGGAATCGCTCGCGCCAGTCGGTTCGTCGTGTCGTCGTTAGCCAAAAGAAATAGTTGTTGGTTGTAGCGTACAATTCTACCTATGTGAAAGCGCACGTCGTCGTTGGGCGGGGGAGGGCGAACGAACTCGGTGGTTGCGCTGCTGCTCTTGCGTTTCCGCGTAGTTATATGCGAAGTGTTTAGCGCGCTCCGGGCGCGTCGTCCGTCGCTGCGATGAGCAAACAAAGCAAGCGAGAGGACGAACGACGATGCGGGACAAATTTTTCCGCGGTAGTGGTAGAGTGCTGCTGCCTCGCCACCGACGCTCCGAAACTTTTCGTTTTTTCGAAGGAAATGTCTTCGGTTGGTCCGGGTCGTGCCGGTGTACCGCGTCTATGTGGGTTGTTGGTTGTGTTTCCACTTGCGCGTGTGATGCTCGACGCACGTGCTTTCCGCGCGCTCGTTGTTTCTTTAACGAGAGGAGGGGGGGGGGGGGGGGGAGTTTGGGGAAAAGGTGCCGTAGTCCTGGAAACAGCGGTACTCGCTCGCGCATGTAAACGGGGCGTGCCGGATGTTTTTTTGCTCAATACCGGCGGCAGCTGGCACGCGGTGGATGCGGTAGCGACCTGAAGTTCGAACGATATGTCGTCCGCATATATTAATGCGAAAGCATATGTCTCATGAAGCGGGAAATCCGGCGGCGTCCACGGAGATGACACAAAAAGTCACGTGGTCACGGACATTCGACGGGAGGCGCGCGCTGCGTGGGCGCTGGGTTCCTTGGAGCACCACCAGATGACGCTCAGCTCGCGGCAGCGGTGGTGCCGGCCGTGCGGGGAAAAGAACCAGAAAGCTCACCTTTGCGCATAGTGGACAGAATCGCATCTGTTTTCTTTCTTACTTTATTGTTAAAGGGGCACTAAAGGAACATATTAAGTCGACCTAAATTCACAGATTAAGCTTCTGCAAACACGAATGCGTCATTCGTGGCAACAATGGGACTTTTGTAAGCGAGAAAATGGCAAAACTGAAAAGTCAGAGTGGCGCCACCTGTTGTGGACTGTGGTAACTCTCGTGTGATGATTCACAGAGAGCGGCATAGAGAGAGGTCACGTCGTGATTGCATCAGCTCATCCGTTTTGGTGCAGGCGGTTCAAATTGAGGAGCAGCAGTGGGACCTTTGGTGGCAATTTTCTTCGCAGCGATGTGTTATTTTGACACTCGCAAAATGACAATATGCTTTTAGACAAATAATCTGTCAATCAAGCTCGACTTAATATTATCCTTAAGTGTCCTTTACCTACGACTGCAGTTAAAATCTTAAAACTCGGTTCGCTGTGTCGATCCACCTTTCTGTCCTTTCGGTTACGCCGACAACTATGTCGTCCAGTTGTCATCGTTATGGTGTCGTCATAAACAGACCACCTCCTCCTCCTGAGCATCACCCTCGCCATAGGGCAAAGAAAAAGAAATTATTCGAAAACCACCTTCGATGATTGTCAGTGTGAGCGAATAACCAAACGCTTCAAGAAAGGTATTTGCTTTATTAAAGGAATGGTTTGCTTTACGACATATATTTGTGGAAGTGAGGATGTTTGAGTAGTGTTTGTTCTTTCATTGCGTAATTCTGCCAAGAACAGAGCCATGAACCAGCACATCTCTAGTATAGGTGGACAACAGGCCCGTATCAAATATTTCTGACGCAAACACGCCCTTTGCATTGGTGCCTTTGTTCCAACCTCTGACTACCAACTTTTGACGACCAACTGCCAACCTCCGACCTCTGACCACCAACCACTGACCACAAGAACGGGCAAAAAAGCCAAAGAAAACTGGTCACTTCAAAACAAAGCTTTACCCACAGTCTCTACGCTCCCTTTCATACTAGCAGGCAATGCTATGAAGGCTATAGAGAGAATTCCTCTCTGCTTGCATTTGTGGCCAAGAAATTGGGCATCATATTAATGTGCGCCTCGTGTAATTCGATGCAAGTGTAAGTCTGATGCTTTTATGTAGAAAAATTTGACATAATCATTATGTGAAAGGCTTTGCAGATCTGAATCACTTTAAGACCAAATGTGTGGAGTGGTACATTTCGGCGACCAGCAGCCGCAATGCACTGCTTGCGCTCACAACTGAAACATAGTATTTTGCGTACTAGAAGCACAAAGATGCAGAAGTAATACTTAACTTTATGTGACCTTTCGTCCATGAGGTGGCATGGAAATATGTAAAGTAGTTACTTTGTTGAAAGTGTTGCACATCAAGAATGACTACACTTTGAAACGTGCGCTACTTAACCACTTTGCACTACTGTACTATTTTGAACTACTTCGTGCTACTTCACTACTTTGCACTACTGCACTACTTCCACAGCGTCGCCTGCTTAAGATGAAGCGGAGTACAGGATTTCAACTTGTGCTCCTGTGGAGGTGTAGGTGCGCATTAAAGAACTCCAGGTGGTCTCCCAATAAAATCTCCCAATACTGTGGGCCCTATAATCAGAATCTGGTTTTGGCACATAAAACCCCATCATTCTTTTAGTGGCCCTGTGACGGTGCACATGTTTTTGAGCTTCATCCACTAACCACCGCTATTGCGCTGCTTTGACACTTAATGAATTTGTGCAGGTCATTGCACCCCAGACATACTCCCTGACCGTTGGCATTTGTGCATGAATTTTAAAATCCACAACAGGCAGCACTGACGACTATGTTAAGTGGATCGCAAACAGTGTGTGTGTACGTGTGTGTGTGTGTAAGAGAAGGAGAGAGACATTTACAAGATGTTACATTGTTGAAAATACTGTTGCCTCTGTGTATTTTTCTGACAGTTGTATGTCAGCGAGGGTAATGTGGTAATGCACAAAAGCAGATCGAGGGTAACATTTTCATTAGAACATGCAAGTATTTAATAATTATGGGAGTTGCAGAATTAGTTAGCATTATTTGTGCGCTTCAGAATAATAAAAATTTTGTAGCCAGTCATCTTCTCTTTTTCTGAAATTAGTATAACTCAGAAATCTTTTCTGCAACTTCCTGTCACTAAACAACCTGTTGTGAGAACTGTTGAATCTGTGCAGATCGTTCTCATTTTCTTCTCATGCTTTGTGAAACATTGCTGATCATGTTGCAGATGTCTACCCAGTTCCAGCACCTGGCACGTACACTACCTACGACATATTTCAACGACGTCAGCACTTGGTGAGCATTTCATTCTATGTCACCTATGTGCTTAATGCCAATTTATTTAAAGGCTATCATTGTGCATTGTGTGAGAAAAGAAAGAAAAACGACCAAAATTCACTTCTCTTTTAGGCGACGATTTTCGAGTCGTCAAGTGTCCACAACTTGCAGAGTCATTGAGTGAAGGTGACATACGATGGATCAAAGGTTGGTGGTCTGATTTTTTCGCTTTATATATATATATTCACGATAAGTAAAATACAATTTTCTGCTTGTGTCTTTGAAGCATGAAGCGAATTCGCATCGTGGAAGGTTTCTTGAGCAGCCTTTCACGAGCAAGGAAAGGCAGTGCACAAAATGGCATAATGTGTACTTCACTTGACATGAACCACCCAGGATATGAGTAGAAAGCTAAGAATGAAAAGTTAGCTGAAAAGTTGTCGCAGTTTCACCCGAAAGGCGAAGCATCAATTGCGATAGCAAATTTGTAGAGAGCTATACTGAGTAATGATAGTAGCTATATCAGCTGTATAAACTTGGACATGCAGCAGCACCGGCAACACGCAGAACTGTTGTCGACGCCGTCGGCATTGGTGACTGTTGCCGGAGCCTCTGGGGGCGGCTCGGAGGTTTTCGACGACATCAGAACGGGACACTCGTCGAGCAGCATCGGAAGTCTTTACCACCTTCTCGCCTCACAACGTTTTTATATAAATAGGCACTTGGTGCCTCAGCTAAACGTCGCCTCCCTTCCCTCCCCCTCCCCCCCCCTCCCCCCCCTCCCCCACGGCCTTTCGCACGTCGGAAGAAGGCGCGTTTGCTCTACATATATGGTGATTGCAAAGGAGGAAAGAGACGCCTACTTCTGCAGCCCTTAAGCGAGCACGGCGAGAACGCGCGTTTATTCTCCGCCGTGGTTTCACTCCCCGTGAAAGCGCGCGTCCCTCGTGCCCTTTCACTCGCACATGCAGCGTTCGGCGCACGGCGACGATTTCATCTCCATTGACGTCATACGGAACCTCACAGCGACGACGACGGCAGAAATCTGCTTTGGAGTGTCCATATAATTTCTATCGCAATAAAACATTATCAACAGACTGGCATACTCATGACATGTGCTCACCAGCTATCCCTGGCCGCAGCGAGATGCACGCTGCGCACACACGTACTTCCTTCATTGGTCAGCAGCAATCTCTCCCCTGAGTTGTTCCACTGCTTGCTTGTAAAGTCTTGTGATTTTTGTGCTTTCCTTGGGATGTGCATAATGTCATGGGAGAAGTCCTTTGCCAAACCTGGAGGCACTAGACTGCAGGTCTTAATTAAGCATAGTATTGTCAAATTTATTTCAAAAAGCGTAGTGAGGTTATCTATCCCTATTGCGGGCATCAGTTATTTGTGTCCATTGAAAATTTAGTTTCCTCACATTTCTTGCATCTTTGGAATCGTTAAAAGTGACCAGCCGCAGAACAGATTGAGAACTTTCAGTTCATCGGTGAGTTTTGTCAAGGTTACAGAATGTGAGCTCCATGCGAGTACCTCTCTACAAGAACGTCAGATGTGAGAACATATACTATTACTAGTTTAGTATACTAGAAAAGCACCTATCCAGCCACTTGATCAGTGTGCCTGATGTAAAATATTGTGAAAAGCAGTGAAAGAAGCGAACCCACTTCATGACGACGGATTGAGACCAAGATCGAACACACTGCTGTCTACCTTCCAACTCCCTTTACTAAACCTCTTCACACATGTTATCAAAACTTGCAGTACAGGTCTAATAAGAGGTGTGTCAGGTTGTATGCAACATGCTTTAAATATTGTGTTCGTCGGCACTTTTGCATTTAGTGCACTAGTATCTTGAAATGCGCAATAGGAGATATGCGAAATTCCGTGAGCAGGGTTTCCCACGAAGCTAACTTGCCCTAACCAAGGTGGGCATGTTCCAGCTAGTAGCACTGTTTAACCTGAGACACGCGTTTTCTAAGCTTGGATGGTGCGAGGAAATACGGGCAGCAGTAATGGTGTCTGCAGCCTGTATGCTGGCACTGTTGGCACCGAGCACGCGCGCAGGGGAGAGAGAAACGACTCGACGGCGTGAATCCCAACTGTCAACTGTTTTTTTTTTTTTTTTCTTTTGCTTCAGCTCCCATTAGGGGTTGCTCGCCCTTCCCTCTCCTCACCATCAGTGGAGAGTGGAGAGGCAGACGGCGAGGAGGAACAGGTTCAATGGTGCGCTTGTTGCTTGCTCTTTCCTGCACGTTGTGGCCCTCTGGCGGCCGCTACAGCACATTAATTACGATTCTAACCTAATTGTGGTTAGGGCAAACTAGGTGTATGGACAAGGACAGTTGTGGAATTTTGCATATCCCCTATTGTGCACATAGCGCCTGAATTGGCTATAGTACAAAGTTGAAACATGTAACAGCAGCAGGTCCAAGAGCTTAGCAATAAACTGACAGTTTACCCTATAATTATACAAATATGGTAATTGTAAAGGAGAGAGAGAGAGCCAGCAGTAATAAAAAGTATGGGAATGTCAACAAACTTGTAAACAATAACAAGAGAACTAGATTAGATCTTATAAAAATGTTGCAGTGCATACATTGTTAATACTAAGTAGTAATAGAATAGCAGGAATGTCCGCTGCGGAGAGGCGTCGCAGATGCGCTCTCTCGGAGCCTCACCGGGGTGGTACCACGTGACTAGGCAAGGGTTTATAACGACTGCTTCGCCGGCGCTTGGTCGCTCAGTCTCGCCCGCGCCGGCTAGGCCGTCTGTGCGTGCACTTCAGCGCAAGCGACAGGCTGAATACAGTCATCCAGTAGATATAGCTAGACGGAAGAGCGCGAAACCTCAAGCAAAGGCAAAGTTGGCTGCTGAAACACCGCAGCAAAGGGAGGCCAGCTTGCCAAGCGCGGAAGCGTGCATTAATGAAACACTGTGTGCCTAGTCTTTGCAAAACCAAGCCAAACAGACTTTTCGCTCGTGATAACTAGGTTTACAAGAGTTGAACTTCAGCTAATTTTTCTCTTAGATCAGCAGCTGATGAGATGTCAATGCTCCTGACATGCCCTGTATTGCAGCTTTGCTTGTGCTATGTGCTGTTCCGTTAGATCCAGACGTAAAGATTCGGTGAGAGGTTCATGCGCTGTTGCTTGTTGTTTTCCAGCCGTTGGTGACACTGTAAAAGAAGATGAAGTCATCTGTGAAGTTGAAACTGACAAGGTAATGAGCGCATGTCTGTATTATTGATGGCTGCCGAGTTGTGCCAGAATGATAGCTTTTTAAAATATTGTGGTCAAAGGTGCCTGACTCCTCTTTTCTGCAGCGTAATTTGTTTTTTTATGGGCAATGTTTGATTGCATTAGTTAACTGAACTGTGAAATACATGTGAAATTATAGTCATAATTTAGTCATGAACAGGAGGGACAGAAAGGACCGTTGTTAAGCAACTGCTGAGCAAATCCTAATGAACTTAGTCACACTTATAAAGGTTCACTCAAATTGGAAGCATATCTTTGTTTACACCTTCAGGTTTTAAGAAATTGACGGAATTCGTGAGATTTAGGCAGAAAAAAGCGCCATGTGTACAGCTCTAACATATTGGAAGTTGTTGTGTAGAGAATTGTGACATCTGCTTTTGGGGGAGGGGGGGGGGGGGTGAGGCTGCAGCCTTAAATACAAGCATGATAGTATTCAACTTTTCATTTTCTTTCCGCCGTTCTGGAAATTTCTGTGCGGATTTGAAAGGACTAAATAAAAACTCTCCTTCCAGCAGTCGATAGGATTTACCTTTTGCTTTTCGCTTTGGCAGGTTGCATTGAAACTGATCCATCAATTGCCTAAAGCAGCATTTGTGCTTTTTTACATCTCTTTAAATGCGGAGGGTGAGGGCCATAGCTATTTAAAGGGTTCAGCAGGCACTCGTGTTCAGTCTTTCGCTGCGTTTTTATCTGCCACGTTAGGGTGCGTTCACTTTCGCCTCTGAAAGTGAGGTTTCTTCATTTTCCAGTTTGCTTTAACAAGAAAAGAAGGCAAATTGATACGCACATTGATGGTCACAATTGATTGATTGATTGCTCACAGGTGAATGGCTGAGCACTGTTTGCATCGAACATGCTGCAGTGAGCCTGGCCTTGTAGACTGCAAAAATGCAGTAGTCCTGCAATGTTAGAAGTACTCTCGCAATTGCAAAACAAAATAAGGCAAAATCAGTTCGAGAATTCGCAGGGTGGAGGCACTTTTATGAAAGAATAAATTCTCATGCACCAACCGGTAGCACGAAGATACAAAAGCAAAATGCCTGAAGAAGTCTTGGAAAGAAAGCTTTGCAATTTAGGAAAATGTTTCTCCTGATCCAAGGATCTAAAAAGACTAACACCTTTCGGTGGGTGTTGCTCTACCATCTGAGCTAACCAGGAGGATAGAGGATCGCAGAGTGAGAGACAAATTATCCGGAGGTAGGGATACTGAATATGGCAAATCAGTTTTGCAGAAATATGGACAGTGGTGGAAACTTCGAGAAAGGGAAAACAACGATTTTCATTCAGCCAAGCGTAGCACGAAGCTATAAAGGAAACCCGTATGTCTGATAAAACACATTGCTGAGCTAGTTGGTGCATGATTAATTACCAGAATTGCAACACAGCAAAAGACGAGACACAACAGAAGTTAGCATAGATAGTTAAGTTCCTTCTATTGTCCCTCATCTTTTGCTGCTCCATAATTCTGGAAAATAAACCCATATCTCAGAAAGAAAGCCTCGCGGTTGCAGGAAACTTCATCTGGTCCAGGCATCAAACCCGGGACCAATGCCTTTCACGGGCACGTGCCCTATCACCTAAGCTCACCAGGAGCCTAGCAGATTGCAGAGCAAAATTGAATTAATGAGCTACTATGAAAGTGTGGACACTTTTTTTGGGGGGTTTTCTGTGCATCCTTTGTGGCTGCTCTGAGGTAATTGACAATTCATCCGTTTCGTGAACTTGCGCTTGCAATGAAAAAGGCGCTTTGCATTTGCAGCAAGGGAACAGGAAAAGCCACGAAACAGGAGGACAGCAGCTCCAGTAATAGGCGTTTCGTGACCAGTTATAACTGAGTGTATACATCCATGACTTACATGTCACTGAAGTATAGAGTGTTGCATACAGTTGAGCTGTGCACTGTCTTCGCAGACTTCAGTACCGATTCACGCACCAGCTGCTGGAGTGGTCGCCGAGCTTCTCGTCGAAGACGGAGCGACGATTCAGCCTGGCAAGGACATCATGAAGCTCAAAGTTGGAGCTGGCAAGTGCCCTTTTCGATCCCGTGGTGTTGAGCAGTGTTGCCGGATGTCACAGGGAAGCACAGCCCCATGCCTGTTGCCTTCCAGGACACGTGACTGTTGAGTGTGTCCTGAAAGGTACCAGTCATCAACACACGAGAAAGGCTTTCAGCTATTGCTGCCTGTGTTCGGTGATTCTGTGCCCAGGGCTTTCTTTTTTCTTTTTCTTGACATTTGCTGTTTAGGTGGATCGAACATGGGACTGCTCATGACCGAATAATATCACCTTATCCTATTCATTCTCATAAAACCGTAGGAAATGTTATTTTAGCACATCTTTTTTTTTGTCGCCAACACCATAACTGGCTCACTCAATGTGGACAACTCAATTATTTTAAGCCAGAAGAGCAGCCGTCAGAACAGTGTTTTTATGCTGTCCACTCCCATGCACTGATCAAGCCCAACAGTGCTTAGCTTCAGTCATCGGTCTAGTACTAGCGTATTCAGCATGACGTGGCCAATGGCCAGACAGAGTTCATAAGGCGTAAAAGGGAGAGGGGATAAGCAGAGCAAGCGAGGACACAACATAACATTATTAGGCACATTGTGTTATGCTCCTGTGGCTTTTAAGTAGGGCTTTGAATGCACTTTTCTCATTTAGTAAATTTTGCATGCTGCATAAATGCAGCTGCATTGTCACCGAGAACCAGTGCATTCAGCATGACATAGGCCAGCACCCAGAGAAAAGAGAAAGGTCATTAACAAGGCTCAAAGGGGCAGAGAAGTTGTAGAGTGGGCATAACCGAATGCTAGCTAGGGCAATCAGAAATTATGCCCCTGTGGCATTTAGGCCGAGCAGCTAATGAATTTCCACATTCAGTGCACTTTTGCATTTAGTGCATACCACATTTATCTAATCTCGCATTTACAGTCTTGCCTTTACAACGAACGCCTCTACAACCCCTGGTTCTATTGTTAGCTGTGCGATTTGCGACCTTTACAGCAAAGTGAGATGTACAATGAATGATTTTGGATGCCCCAAGCACTTCGTTATATTGTCGTTTGACTGTCGTGCATTTCACATTTATTGCAAATTCAGGTGCATTTTTGCTGGAGCTGCCAGGCATGTGGCAGAATCTGCAGTGGTCTTTGAAATCTTGTGGAAAACCTTGGGTTGTGTTAACATTATATTGAATACGAAAAACTTTCTTATCTAAGCAATTCACTTAAATATACTTGAGTTTTGTTTTCAGTTGAATTTGGTGGAACTTCTTGTGGAATCTGACAGCAAAGCTGGTGTAATAAAGTCATGCCAGCTTATGTATTTAAAACATATTTGTGGTGGTTCACTCACTAAAGATTTTTGCATGTAACTTTGTCATTTCTATCCAGTAAGAAAGAAGTTAGCTTGTCGATGAAGACGAATGTTTCGGTTTCGAGGTTATCAAACTGCTTTAGTTCTCCAAAAATGGCTCGCCGTGGTCCTTGAAGCGCTTGGAAGGCATACTATAGAGCAACATTGAATTAGCTTTGGCTTGTAAAGCACTTCCTTGAGATTCTATTTTCAGTCATTTGGCGGCAAAACGTTGATTATTAATGGAGGAAATAAAGGGCCAACTTTTCTTTGGTTTCAGTGCAGAAACCTCCGTGCCGCTGTCTATCACAGTTTTCAAATTATTTTCTTCTGTTGCAGCCATTTCCATGCTTGAAAAGTTCCTCAAGCTTGCTGGGTGTACTCTTTGGTTAGTTTAGAATGCTGTGTAGTGATTCTTTACCGATTAGCAATTAACCGGACCTGAGTAGACACCATCAGAACCCACGATGTCGCAACGAACTGTTGCAGGAACCTCAAAGCGGCAGTGCCACCTGTATTTCATTTTCTGTGTCTTTTTCTGGCTTATTGGGTCTCCACTCACGAAAAAAGTTGCCCTTCTGCCCTCACAGAAGCTTTTAAACCCCTTCCATGCCATGGACAAGCTGGGTTTGTGCAGGCTTTTCTAGTAAAAACATCCAAGGACTAGCTCAGCTCTTCGACGGTACTTTTCATTTTCCAGCAATGCCATGGACTAGCTGGTTTTGTATCAGTGCTTTGTTGTGCTTCTGGTAGATGGCAGCACATAAGTGCAAGCAGGAGCGAGTTATCCTGGCGGAGGAAGTAAAACATGCTGGCAACTGGGGTCCTCATAAATAATTTTCCCATTTTTGGACATAATTCGAGATAACAGCGTAAAACGGAAGCGGTTAATTCACTCGTGAAGCTCAATTTAATACTCCAGTGTAATGTCCATTTGAAAGGCCCTGATTGTTTTGTTTATTGCATAGGCATCCTTAAAACTCTGATGAAAAGAATTTTTGTGTTTTAAGGTGGCGGAGAGGCTTCAGCAGCTCCTCCACAAGCAGCGGCAGCAGCACCAGCGGCACCGCCACCACCAGCAGCCGCCGCCGCTTCAGGCGCCGGCGAAGTGCGGACCGTCAAGTGCCCACAGTTGGCGGAGTCGCTGAGCGAGGGAGACATCCGCTGGAGCAAAGGTGCACATCCGGCCTGAGCACAGCACTACTTCTGCATCACTTGTTTTAGCTTCGGTGGTTGCTGGCAGTAAGCTCGAGATCTGTACGCAAGTTTGGTACGATTCGTACTGAAAAAAGCTACACGCCTTTAAGCGCGTGGCCAAATCCGATTTATTTAAACACATGTGAAATGTAGAAATGTTCTCGTCAGACAACCAGTGATTCAATTTGAGTGATATTTGTTGCATTTAGAGAAGCTGTAATTAACCGACCATTGGACGCACCGTGGTATCTTGGTGACAATGGTGTTGCGCTGCGAAGAACGAGGATGCGGGTTGGATTTGCAGCCGTAACTTTATCATGTGGAGCAGAATGCAAAAATGCTCATGTTCTGTGCAACAGGTTCACGGTAACGAACCCCAAGATATCAAAATTTATTCGGAGACCTCCACCGTTAGACAAAAGGGCAAAATAAAAGAAACTGATAAGACATGTGCACAATTTTGTGCTTTGTGTAACAGTTATAGCGCAGTAAACAGAACGATGTCCTACCAAAGAGCCCAGTCGAAGCCTTATTGAGTGCTATGGTGATTGGTCTGGGCTACGTCGAACATAGTGTTTCATTGTAGCGAATTCCTTCTGTCACCACAGTTACAGTCGACGTCCGATTTCCCGGACCCTCAAGGGACCGCGAAAACGTCCGGAAAATCGGGCAGTCCGGAAAAACGAATGCACGTGAAAACGCACCTTTTTGGTAGGTATTTTTCGCTGACGGAGAGGGTCGCGGCCAGAGTACAAGATTCCCATTGCTATTCAGCCAATGCATCGTTTAGGTGGCTCTGAAAAGAGCCGTCTATAAAAAAAAAAAATACGACGTGGCCGGCGCTACCTCATAGGTCAGCACTTAGGCGCAAAGAAGTCGCTTATTTTCTTTTGCACGGTCCGCTTGCCCGCGATCATGTCTGCCTCAATTTCAGTCAACGTCATGTTGCCGCTGTACACCGATGACCATCAGTGCTCGCGTCAACTCTGAGCTCGTTGGCTGTGTAGGAGCTGGCTCTTCGTTCTCGGTGTCGGAGTCGTCGGAATCCTCCGTAACTTGACAAATGATTTCGTCATCGGTCAACTCCGCACATAGCTCGAGGTCTTTGTCAGCGTCGGCGAAGCCCTCAAAGGTTATCCCGGCTGGAATTGACACGCCGGCAGCGCGCAGATCGTCGAAGGCAATGTCCGCAGATGGCAGTTCGTCACACACGCTGTCCACTTGGGGCGAGACGGCCGTCTCGGCGTCGAGTGTGAAGCCCGCGTGGCGAAAACAGTTCCGCAGAGTCTCTTGCGTAACCGCCTTCCACGATTCCGCTAGCATGCCGACGGCAGACCTGAGGTCAACAGCGTAGCTTTTCCCGCTGTCGGAGCAGAGCACCATGTGGCTGAGCACGCGTGATTTGTAATGATGCTTCAAGTTACGAATCGCGCCTTGGTCCATCGGCTGCAGGATTGCTGTGGTGTTCGGCGGCAGAAATTCAATCTGTACAGCCTTTAGGTCCTTGATGCGCGGTGCGGCGGTGCTGCTGGCCACACCTGCGATGCGAGTATGGTGGGTTCGAGGATATGAAAACAACCAAAATGGCGGCGTCGGTGGTGACTTTGGGTCAGCGGTTAACAGTAAAAAGTCCGGGAAATCGGATGGCGAAGGCTATAAGCGTCCGGAATTTCGGACTTTTTAATACATTGACTCTATAGGGAACTTGACGGTGCCACAGATGAGTCCGGGAAATCAGGCATGTCCGGAATTTCGGGCGTCCGGGAAATCGGACGTCGACTGTGACACATGGCGCCACTGTTTTGTTGCAGTTAATTCAGCATATTTTGGGGGGCACTGCTGCATAACATGTGCGCTTCAAATTTACTGTGGACGACAGAAACAAATAGTGCAGTAAAATCTAGTTGACTCTCGTTAATTCAGAAAATCGGATGATTCGGACCCGACCTATGGTCCCAGCAGGCGTATGCATTATTTAATGCAATCAAACTCTTGTTAATTCAGATGCATTTGGTCGCGCATTGGTTAATTCGGACAACTCGAAGCTTGGTGAGCACGGAGCGCCGCAAAAGAGCAGAAATGGCGCTAGCATCCAACCAAAACGAAGCGGCAAAGTTTGCGTTGCCATAGTCATCAGCGGAAATCATACATGAATGACAGCAATGCCGGAACACTTCGGGACTGTTTGTACCTTTAAAGACTTTATTCTTGCGTTTACCACCATACATAACACCACGTTGGTTGCGCACCTTTATAACTGCGTAGTCGCCATCCACGGTCGTGTCGATAGCTGCCACGGTTTCGTCCACAGCCGTTACGGAAAACAGTTGTTTCGTTGTGAAAGCTGCCCAAGGATGAAGAGCACTGGCTATATGGTGATGGACGGACAATCTGTTGACAGCCAGCTCACTGGCAAAAAAAAAATAAAAAATTTTAATTGGGAAGTGTGCATGGTAGTGAAAAGTAAGTCTCAGATAAAGGTGCGTGCCATGGCCGTGCTGAGAAGGAAGTCGTGAGGCCTTCGCCACCGTGAAAGCCAATCAGTCATGAGATGACGAGAATTGCAGCTTCCGCACTGCTCTTGCACAAAATAGAAACAGGATTGTCTCATTCGTTCAGTAAATAAAAGCATGTTGACGTAGTAGGCATTTGTTTATTGTTTTCTTGATACCCTCGATAATTTGGCATTTGGTTGATTCAGACTTTTTTTTTTCTGGTTCCATGAAAGTTGAATGAACGAGGTTTTGCTGCAGTGGCCTGTGACCAGGACATTAAAATAAGTTCTCACGAAGTGCTAACTCTGTGCGAAATTTCAGTGCAAACAAGGCAGCTGTTTAGCTGAACGCTTTAAGAAACGTTTACACCCTTTGGGGCATATCTCGTTCCCAAACGACAATCATCTATCTTGCATGCCTTTCTTTTCTGTAATGCTGCATGCTTGGTATTTCCAGGTACAAACAGTATGCGTGCTATCAGCGTGCAATAACATTCTTGACATGAAAGCAGAGAGCGCAGAGTTTTTAAGGAAGGAAACACAAGCAAGACAAATGACGATTGCTCGGGGACCAGGTGCACCCCAAAGGGTGTACACATTTTTTAGAGTGAAGGCATTATGTATGTCTGGCACTTCTATTTAAATAATGCTCGGCATACACAGCTTCAAGAAACTCAATATATGCCTTTTTGTGTTCTCCAGGTGTCGGCGACACTGTGGCCGAGGACGAAGTGATCTGCGAAGTAGAAACTGACAAGGTACATTGTGGCATGCTGTGTTGGTGTGCTGAGCGCCAACTAGCTGTTTTTTGAACAGCATGTTAAGCCTACGGTAATGGTACTGTGACTGTGTAGGAGTACCATCAAGTTTCATGATTAGAAAACAAACGAAAATGGCAACCTACATGGATCAGCTAAGCTAATGCAACCGTATATTTAATAGTAATCACGCACTAGACTGTCCGAATCGACACTTTTCTGCATTGTATGGACAGTACAGTATATATGGCTGTTTTAAGCTGGGTCCAGGTTTTTTGATCAAATGCTGGAAAGTGGAGATTGCAAGATTCTTTGGTTGATTGTTTAACAAAACTTTCTTTTTGCAACTAGCAGTGCTTTTTCTTTCTTTCTGTCTGTCTTTCTATTTTTCTTAACATCATATTTTATATGCATAACAATATGAATGCAAGCTTTGTTTATCATTACCACCCTGCCCTATTCTTCTTCTGCGCACTGCAAAAATATATGGCTAAAGGGTTCTCTTCTACTAAAGCTTGACTACTGCTTCACTTTAGTGCATCATAACCCTTATTTGAGCAGGCGAATTGGGGAATTCCACTGGTTGATTGACCTGAATCTTTGAGCTAGTGCTCGGATTTCGCAACTGCAAGTCTGCCAATGAAAGACGAGCTGAACCGCGGCAGACTGCCACGGAAATTATGATGTGCATCTCCTTTTGGAAGCAGCATTCACAGTAATTCCTGTCTATTCTGTCTATGTTTTTATAATTGTCAAGGCATCAGTGTAATTTCAGCATGCCTGTCAACTCTCCCGACTTTTCCATAAAGTTTACGCATTTGGGCTCATTCTACAATTTTTCGAGTGTTTATGTCAAGTTTTATGATAAATGAGTTCTGTTCACTATAAAAGTCTTGCCTGTTGGTCTTTGAACCTTGTGTTAGAAGTCTTCTGATGGTGCAAACATGCCAGAGTGATACCTGCTTCAAGCAAGTTTATACGGAAAGTTTCCTGAAGCAGACGAAATTGGCAACAGCAAAGTCCCTGAAGAAGTCACTATAATGTAAAAACTGTCAGTCTCTGCTCTTCGAACTTTACTTGTGCTTGTGTGTTGCATATAAATGTAAATCATTGTTAAAAATTCACTTATTTATTTCTCGCAAATAAATTTGTGCTCAGGGCAAGCTCTAAAAAAATGCATGCTGTCCCCCTCGTTGTGTCTGTGAGATTTTTACTTATCTTAAAGGGGCCCTGAACCACTTTTTATCAAAATGGAGGAAGACATTTGAGGTGAAAAGAGGCTATTTCAGAAATACTTTGCCGCAAAAAGTACTTCCATGCGTTCAGTAGAAGCTGAGTTATTGGCAATCAAACACAGCCTCAGCTGTGCTCCCCCTTCCTTCTTCACTGCCTTGCACTGCGAAGGCTACAGCGGGGGTGCGCAGTTCAAATTTCCAATTTTGGTGCCTACGCCGCACTAAATGTATGCCAAACGCGATTGTCCTCAGAGAGCCGCAGTGCGCTTAGCCACTGGACTCGTGGCGGCACCCCGCGGCGACCGCGGTGTAACTGACCGCAGCGACGAATAGCAGCCGCGTAATGGAATGTGCTTTATTGTCCAATAAAGCACACACAAGAGAGTGAGGATCATCGCTCTGTGAAACGAGGGCGTTTGAGAGAAAGGTGACTCCGCGGTCCGCTTGCGAGCTCCACGCACCGCGTACTACAGCAAAACTTAGCTGAGATGTTCACAGCAGCGTATGCTGACTGTGTTATTTCACAAAGCCCGAGGGGTGGTTTTGGGACCCTTTAATGTTCAGAGGTTGGCAGGTGGGTTGTTTCAGTACCCTACCTCTGTCACCTGTAATGTTTGAAATTCTGATCAAGTCCCACACTGACATGAGATGGAACTATAAAAATATATATGCTCGACATTACTTGTCAATGTTTACATAAAGCGCTAAAGCCGGACACTATCTTTTGCTCAGCTAGCGATAGTAATGTGACATGCCCTTGCATTTCCAGCTAAAGCAGTGTCTCAGTGGCAGCGCGCAAGGAAGAGCACTCTGTCGTGTTGCTAGACGATTTGAAACGACCCATGGAAGAGACAAACGTGGAGCTGTATTTTGCAACAATTATTTTCAGTTTCTGTTCTTTTCTGGTGTTCTAAGATTGGCTCGCCCTGGCCCAGTTTCCCCACTGTCGCTTCAGTTGAACATTCGGCTGAACAGTTAAGAAACAAATGGTCGAAAGAAAAAGTATCCTCGCAAAATATGGCCCCCTAGATCCAAGTCGCCCAGTGGAATACATTATCCTCACTGCAAAACAAAAAAACAAAAAGGACGCAAAACTTGCTCTGGATTGGCAGTATAATTTTCCATCGTATTTCTTACACAAGTGCAAATGATGTACAGTATGGTTCACTAATATAGAGAACACACAGCTGGTAATAATGCCGATATATTTGGAACACTTCAATCTTATTTGGAGAAAAAAATGACTGATAGGACGCATTTTAAGCTAACATCTATGCATTGGATAATAATGTACATTGACAGATAGCTGAGCAATTTGGTTAGGATTCACGGTATGAAAAGGCAGGCATTTGTGTTGTCTTCTTCAGGTGTCTTGTTTTCATGTCTTGTACACCTGCCTTTTAATACCATCAACACCGTTCACTGCGGTAGCACTTTCTGAAACCTCGATTCCTGTGGGTGATGACCCTCTGGTGGGTCGCTTGTCACGTTCCTCTGGAGAGTCATGACCCACCAGTGAGTCACCAGGAAGTTGTGCTCCATTAAAGCTACCCTCAAGGTGCAGAGATGGCACCACCACGCGTCGGACCAGAAGCAACAAGAATTTTTTCCTCTCCGCTGATTTTTAGCAAAGGTGTCGCTTGTGCACTTCAGGAAAGCCCTGCACAGCCACACAGATGCAATAACTGCGTACACCCCAGTGCTGCCTACCTCCAAAGTAAGTTTTTCCCTAACTCATTTTTAAAAATTCCCTGGACTTCCCTTGGTCTGGAGAAATTTTCCCTATTTCCCTAAATGCTGCCCAGATATACGGAATTTTTCCTAGAGTTGGCAGCACTGCGGGACTAACCTGTGACCCATGTCGCAGTCAGCGTGCTACCTGCCATGGCCTCTCACTAGCTATACTGTTGCGCTGCAGAGCTTGAGGTCACAGCTTCAATCCCGGCCATGACACCCCCATTCCAATGGGGGTGAATTACAAGAGTGCTTGTGTAGTGTACATTGGGTGCACATTAAAGAAACCAAGGTGGTCAAAATTATTCCAGAGCCACTTATGATGCCTTTAATAAACCACTGTGCATTTTGGGAACGTTAAAGAGACGCTAAAAAGAAACACTAAATCATTTTAGACTCTTGTGGTATTCTTTCGGAATTCTATTTTCTCTAATTTCGAGGTAGCAGGCAAGCTATTACCATGTAATTAACGAAAATAGAACAGAAAAATTCAAGTTAAAGCTTGAATTTTTTCTATTAAGCAACTTATTAGAGGAGAAATTTAAATTCAAAGTCAAATTTTTTGAATTCTTTTTCTCTTTAATGTCCCTTTAGACCTCACAATGTAGTCTTTTAAGTTATAGTCGAGGTTCCTTCGAGTCACAGCTCGCTGTAATTGGTAGTCAAGTACTTAAATGGGTGTTGCCTTTAGCAGTGGACCGTTCTGCACCCTAATGTACACGCATTGACACACTCGCATTTTATTCAGACATCAGTGCCAATTCACGCTCCGGCCGGTGGAGTCATCGTCGAGATCCTAGCCTCTGATGGAACCACAGTGCAGCCTGGCATGGACATCTTCCGACTGCAGGTTGGAGGTGAGGCGCCATTGTTTCTCATGTTTGCAACAAAAGCTGCTTGACAGCGTTATGTTTGTATCGCAAGGAATTCTCAGTTGCTTTGTGGAGCGTCCTTAATGCATGCTTATAATGTTTCTTTGTTTGTTTGTTTTTCTCAGCCCTTTGGTGAATCTTTATCTGAACACAACATTTCTGTTGTATGAAGTTCTTCTGTATTACTTTGTCATTTATTTCTTGGAAAAACACCTATGTACTTTGATTTGATTGCACATTAAAGAGTGCCCAGGTCGTCCAAATTATTCCTGTACCCCACTGCGGCGTACCTCATAATCAGATCGTAGTTTCGACACGTAAAACCCCATAATTTAATTAATTTGCACTTTTTCTACAGATTATGATTTGTGTCAGTATAATCCAGCCTAACTCATCTGAAGGTCATGAGCAGTCATTGTTAATTGTTGCAGCCTTCCGTTACACGTATTACTCCTCACAAAATACCAGATTACTGGAGACATAGACGTGAGCAGCCACATTAGTGGAGCCATCTTGTGGTGCAGACTTTAACCAGAAGGGACATGCAGCAATTATTACAGTGACCAATCATGTTCTACCTTGGCAGGGCTGTAAAATGTAAACGATACGTAAGCGTTAAAATAAAGTCCTTGCATTTCTAAAATTTTTTTCTGACGAGAACGTCGACGTAGCGAATGAATTTGTAACCCTTTAAGGGCTATGCTCAAGTATGGTACTCGTCTGGCTGCAAATGCACGCTCCTGGATGTGCCCAAGGTAATTTGTGACTATGAAACACCTGTAAACTGCTCACACCATCAACTCAGAAGTTTGGTAACCTAAAACTTTAAACTAGAATTTTATGTAGATTTTGTTTTTATATGGCAGATATTGCAACAAAGCTCATTGACTGTCAGTGCTGTTCGCATCTCCTATTTTTTGACATGGCAAGCAGGTGCAAAAAGTCCATGCATATTTTTTTTCACAATGGAGAAATTTACGAACTTCTTATAAGCGATGATTTAGAGGACTTTGATGTCGATTACAAGGTGCCTTCGAGAGACAATGGCAGCGAGGAAGAGACCTTGTTGCCTGATGAACACTAATTACCCTAATTAAATTTATTGTAAGCATATCACTAATAAATAGCGTTTGAATTCAAAGCCCGCAGATGTTTTACTTAGACGAAAATTGAATTCGTTGCACTTTGGAAAAAAATACTTGGTGACCAAAAGGGGTAATGCATTGTTGTTGGACAAAGAGCCACAAGTTCTTGCTACAGCATATTAGAATTTACAAGAGCTGTTTAAGATGCATGTTAATGAACAAAAGGAATAGATGAACTGAGTGTGTTACATAGCACACTGCTGTAAATACATTGGAAATAAACATTGTTTTGGTTACCTTTGCTAGTCCATGCCTTATTTAAAACCCCATTTGGTGGGGTATTCCAAGTACTGTGTGTAAATAAATTTCGTTAAGGGTAATACGTATATGGACACGGTAAAGCTCCCCAGTGACTACGGTCACAGCAACCTTGGCCAGGTCTTTCCCATTTGCTGTTGTTTACAACTCACATTCGCTCGTACAAAGTTCTTTTATGATTCTTTTATTCCAAATACCTCAAATGACTCAAACCACCTGCCCACCTCTATTGCCTAACTGACCGATGTAATTGCATTTAAAGCTGCAGTTGAATGTTATATGTACTCTTAGCATGCGCATTATTTTGTTCGTGTTCTCTATGCATATTGTTCATATATTGTTGACTGTGTATATTGTTCCCCACTCCATTCTGTAACGCCTTCGGGCCTTGAAGATATTGAAATAAATATATAAATAAATAAATCCCTCTCAGGAGCCGGGGGTGCCCCTGCTGCTGCGCGCCCAGCAGCTGCACCGGCAGCTCCGGCGCCAACACCGGTGACCAGCACGCCACCGCCAGCCGCGTCATCGGGACCAATACCAACAACGCCACCTCCCACGCCAGCAGTGCCCACAGGTTAGGAAAGCAGGGAGCGTAAAAAAAAGAAAATGTTTGTTATGTGCAACATTCAGTATAACACACACGCAGACATCAGCACTAACAATTGGTTGCACCCTCAGGATAGCAGCTTGCTGCATACCTTCTGTTGGGACTTGATTGTGTGTAAGTGCAAGCGCCCAGATAAACTCATATTTGCACCTCGGATGAGCCAGATATGTCGAGCAGCACAGTGACTGTGTTCCCTTCGCAAATGTATTTTAATGTTTTCAGTTTCAGTGTTTCAATTGCTGCTGCCTTGCATATTAAGCTGCATTGAAACAAAAATTCGTGTTTGGGGATTGGGGGGGGGGGGGGGGTGATGTCACCTCAGGCCAGCATTTTAGTTTTCATTGTAGCAGTAGAACACTTCCTGCAATAAAGCATGGCCAGCGATCTTTTATATTCACTTGGGTGCGTCGCATAATTCGCAAGCCCAGAATCTGTAATACAGAATTTAAATTTCGCACATCTCACTCTGCAGCTTGGCTGACTCTGCAGTGTCATATTCTTGTAACTTGAAAACAAAATTCAAAATTCTATGCAGGCCTGTGTGTTTTATGAAAAATTATCAAGATATTTGTATGAATCTAGGGCGGTATTCTCAGACGATCACTTTATTGAGATTTCACATGACTCAGCAATGGACACGTTAGCGTCTATGGCCGACAACTATCTTTGCATAGTGCTCTGGAGGATCACTGTTGTCCATAGATGCTGACAGGTCGGTTGCCGAGTCTAGTGAACATGATCGGTGAGCTAGTGTACTAGTGAACATGATCATCAGAGAACACCGTCCCTGTATTTGAAAGCACTGCTGTCCACACAGCCTGATCGAGCAGGCTGGCAGCCTGGTTAGCAAAACAGAGTAAGCTACTGCGCAAATTTTCAGAAATGTCTGTGCACGCATGTGCAGGACCAATGGCCTCGATTCCAGTGTCCAGCATCCAGCTGCCGGGCCCCGCTGCACAAGCCGCTGGTGCCGCAGCCGCGGCAGCGCCAGTTGGCGCCAGAACCGAACAAAGGGTAAGGGGCTCATTTTCATGGGAAACATGCTCTCTGTGCTCATGCAGAAGTCGCACTGCATAAACTGGCGCCCTGATGGCGCGAGACATCACCACCAAGGAAATAGATCCAAGGCCTAACGCATGTGTAAAACCAGGGCTCGTATAACGTAGAACTTTTCCGATCTGTTTTTGTTCCAAGTCGGCCATTGGCCCTCTGTGATAGGTCGAAATGGCTCGGGCTCTGCCCATTTGGACATGGCGCCTGCCCATACGGGCTGGACTCGAACTGTTCTAACCTATCACGGAAGGCTAATGGCCGATTTGGAATAAAAACAGATTGGAATAGTTTTACATTATACCAGCCCATGTGCACTAATAGCGAAAGTTTAGAACCTATATACATTGGATTTCTTAGGGTTAGGATTTCTGCTAAGCAAATATGACTTCACTACTCCTCGGCTTCAATTTAGCAAGTACATGTGCCCTATAGTTTGTAATTAAAAAGTGCATTAGCATATTTTAGTAAATATCGAAATTATTGTGGAAAATGTTTTTGCTGCTAGTGTCCGCCCAGCCACGTAGCCTACTTTCAAAAATAGTAATGGCCTAGATGCGACTGTTCTTTTAATTGTTTAGTGTGTTCTCCATAAAAAAGCAACACCTGGTAGTTCTGCCAATATTGACTGCAACATCATCGCGTAACCGAATTGGCACCATAATGGACAGTTTTTGCTTGGTTCGCTGTCTTATGTGTCTGTGATATTAAATAATTTTATTCGGTATTCTGAAGCTCGAATTTAGAATGATTAATTGTAAGGATTTATTATAAATAAGGCAAATTTGTTACCTCAAGTGCGCAGCAGCCAACAATTTTTTTTTTTTTTTGACATAGACGGAACTGCAAAAATGTCCGAATAATTGGTCAGTGTGAAAAAAAAATTTTTTTCAGTGGCCAAAAAAATTTTATGGTTTTTTTACAACTCCACTGCATAGAATTTCCTTACAGAATTTTTCTGTGCGTTGTGCTTCATCAAAGTACAGTGAAATTTCGATAATTAAAAATCTCATAATTATAATTGACATAATTAAAACAAAATTATTGACCCCGACAGAGTCCTATGTATTTGGAAAGAGAAAAGCTCCTGCAAATTCGAACTCCAAAAACTGCACAACGGTTATTTTGAAATAAATTTATCGCTTCCATGGACTACCTTTTGGACAAACTAGAGCCAAAGGCCAAGGTTCTATGCGTTGCTAGCTACCTAATGTCAAGTGTTGTAAAAATGATGAGAAAAGACGCACGGGGAGCCAATATTCAACCGGAGCAAGAAGAGCGGCGCGCGCCCTCCTTTTCCAGCAAAGCTTGTATTGCCTCAAGTGTTGGCGGTGGTAGTGTTGGGGATGTCACGCTAAAAAACCCAGCTGCTCCCAGAGTAGGGCAGGTGCGGGGAAAGCTACGGCGGCGCCGGATTACGTGACGCGCGCGACCAGTCAGGGTCATTCGGTGTGTCGTGGGGAGAGAAAGTCCGCCGGGCTACCCTCGCCTCAGATCAGTCTTGGTGCCCGGATGGGAAGGCCACGCATGATGCGTTCCGCCGAGGAGCAGGCTGTGTTTGAGCAATATCGCCGTGAACTCACTCGGGAAAGGGCTCGTCATCGACGTGCCAATTCTAGCGTGAGGGCTTCCAAAGCCCAGGCGAAACATCAGCGAAGAGCTGCCGATCCTGAGTTTAGGGCAAACACTTCGAAGCAGAATGCCTGCGAGAGTGTCATCTTGCCCTCCAGGAACCCGACAATGATGGTGCATGCCTCGTAACTACGGGAAAGCAGTAGGTCAGGTACACACATGACAAGCTTCGCTTACCCCCATTTTCTCGACAGGTGAAGGGCTGGTGATTTTTTTATCCAGCCTAAATAAAATATATCTGTAAGGAGTCCTCAAGCAGTGCACTCGATCACGTGACCTCCAATGTTGGGGATTACGGCGTGCATCAAGCCACAACCCTTCTCGGCTCGCCTTTGCACCCATAGAAAATGGCATGGAAGGTGCGATCTTATTGCACTTGGACTTTACCATCTAGGCCTAACCAGTGCTCACCAGAAATTTCAGTCGAATGTTTTATTTTGGCCATGTAAAGTAGGTGACAGCGCTGAGGTGAAGTCCAAATAATCGAGCAGGTCCAGAAAGTTGGTCGGTGACTGTAGTTAATAAACGAGTCCCGCAGTAGCCCTCTAGACAGGTTTTCTGTATATCTCTCGCTGCTTTTTTTTCTAATATAGGCCAGTGAACTGGTCCTAACCAAACTGTGCACACACTAACTCAGATTAATCCCCTTTTCACCCATTAAACCACTGTATGAAAAATGTTTAGTCATTCTCATAATCGTGCTGTACTGCTGTATCCGCGCGATTGTATATCTTTAAAAAAGCCTTTTGTCTAGGAGTGTGCGAATATTTGAAACTTTCGAATAACGAATTAAATATTCTCATATTCGATTCGGCCTCAAGAACTACTATTCGCACACCCCTACTTTCTTTCTCCCCCCCCCCCCCCTCCAGACTGTCTTTCTGCCTTACTGACCGCCTTCTCCTCCACTCTCGCACAGGTGAAGATGAATCGTATGCGGCAAAGGATCGCACAACGTCTAAAGGATGCACAAAATGTATATGCCATGCTGACAACGTTCAACGAGGTTGACATGACGTGAGTGTTGCATCTTCTATACCGCAGTAGAAGGGGCAGTTATTCAGTCACAGCTCCCATGGTAGTCGTGCTTGTATTTGATTCATTCAGTGGCAGAATGGGAACAGTAAATGCAAGATGTTTGTCGAATCGTTTTCGAGTTTCCGAACAACCGCTTTGATGAGCTGCTGTTACAGAGGCTCATATCTGTTGAAGGCCTACTGCAATTAAATTTTTCAGCAGCGCAAGACGCCTTGCTTAAGATATGTAGATATAGATTAGGCCCCCGTGTAAAATTACCGTATATACTCGTGTAAGGGCTGCACCTTTTTTTTCTGCAATCTTGGCTTAGTGCGGCCCTTGCATGAATCAGGCCAATGACGTTTTGAATTTTTTCCTACAATTTCGCCCTCCAAAGGGGCCCTTACACAAGTATATACTGTAAACGGTATCTACGCTACACAGCATGCCGGCACCATTTCTGAGGCCATGTGCAGCAGACGCAGCTATGCACAACTGTCGTGTGTAGACCAAAAATGCAAAGATCACAGCGAGATCACGGCAAACTAGCTCGATTTTACGTCCTTCTTTTGAGTCGCAATTAACTCTCGCGCTTTGTTCAGGTAAGGGTGAGGTGACTGTTATAATGTAACAATTCTATTCCAATTATATTTCTTTTGCGCTTCGTCAGTGCCACATTTGTGTTCCAGTAAAATTTCTTTTGGGCCTAGTTGGTTCATAATTCTGATTTTAAATTTGCAGTGCCAGTGTGTTTTGTATTTTCCTTTTGTGGTTCGTCTTAGGTGTTTGCGCTGTAAGTTTGAGTTCAGTACACTTATGTTATCACAGGTATCGGTCATTCCTGAACAATGGTTGATAAGGAAGGTACAGAATCGAGCAGATGGAATTCAGCTTTTTATACCGGCCTTGGTTTGCTTTTGTTTGCACAGGAATGTCATCCAGATGAGGAACAAGTACAAGGACACCTTTGCCAAGAAGCACGGCGTCAAGCTGGGCTTCATGTCTCCATTCGTCAAGGCTGCCGCTTTTGCACTACAAGATCAGCCAATCGTTAATGCGGGTGAGCACTGATTGAACGCATGAGTTTGGAGGATAACGTGCAAGGTAGAGGAAGATTTATAAAAGGGTGACTAGAAAAGAGCGCTGTTCTGCAAACAATATCCAAACGGGTTTCTCAGAAAAAATTATTTGCAGTTTTGTAAGAAGAAACCTTTCTGGTCTTATGATTGAACGTGGTTTTCGAACGGTAAAGTCTATTTGTGGTGATAGTTTTAATGCCTTAGCATTAGGAGTGTCAAAGTGGAAAAAAGTGTAGTTTGTGAAGTGTGGGAAGCTGTTTACGTGGTAGAGGTTGAGAGGGGATGGGAGAGCTTAGAAGTGCGTGCGTGCAAGTGTGTGTGTAGGGGGTGGGGGGGGGGGGTGCTACTGACGGTAGTCTGCTCTGGACCACCACCAGTTGCACTTCCCTCCTCGATGTGGCAGGACGTGTCGAGCAAGCTCCTAAATGCTTTATAATGTAGTGAATGCGATTTAAATAATGGATCCCAGATCTCAAAGAAGTGTGACGTAATGCTATCACATTTCTCTTGCATTTGCTGATAAAACGCCACTGAATTTTTCAATGAAGCACAGTGATTGAACATGGCTTTCTTTTTTTTTATGGCAGTTGCTTTAGCAGCAACAAAGCATGTCGGGCAGCTTGCCGATCGTAAAGCAGTGGCAAGTTAATTGCATGCCCATCAATAGACAAATTCCTCACAATTTCTTTCTAGTAGCGGGGCTTCGATTGCACATTGAAAATTGAAATCTGGCCAGGACCTTGCTTTCTCCTTTGTTAAATGAGTGATTTTCAATTGCAATTTGTTGTAAAGTCATTCGACTGCACTAACTTTTGATGGTTGAGTGTGCTTGTCGTACCTTGCTGTGGGTGATAGCCTCGTCATTGAAAACTGTGACTTATCTGCCTGCCTTAGATTTTTGGTGTAAGCACAGTCTGGCTCTTGTTTTCAGTCATCGACGAGCAAGAAATTGTGTACCGTGACTACATCGACATCAGCGTGGCAGTTTCAACACCAAAGGTGCGTTTTGTGCTCTGGATGCTGCTTTTTTGCACTGTTGTTGTTGTTGTGGCTTCAATTCATGGATCATACCCAAGTTTACTTCCTCTTATGCTGCTGTTTGTTCTTTCTTTCTTATTCTTTTTTTTATTTTTTAAGATGCGTTATTGGGTTTGCATATTAAGCATTACAGTCAGTACATGCAAAGAAGCCCACCAAAATGTCATAAGGTTGACATACTGCGATGCAGGATATAATGTTGTGAGAGTAGTCATTCTGGTGAGCCCTTCGCATTATAACCGTATCAGTTGTCTGGCATGCATTGACTCAAAGTTGTAATTTATAATAGCCAAGGCGACAAAGCATCTTTCAAAAACCATTAGCCCTCTTCTCTGGCACCAAGTAGAGCATTTATTCAGGATTCCCTTGTCTTCTTATTATTCTGTTTTTTTTTTGTTTGTTTGTTTTTTGTTTTTGTTTTGTTTTTTTGTTTTTTTTTTTTTTTTTGCCTTTACCCAAGAGGAATCGCAATATCGCACGAATCACAAAAAAGTAACAGTGCAGTCTTGAGCACGCATCTTGTAAATGATTTGCGCAGGAATCTACCTTTCCTTTTTTTTTCTTTCCATCCAGATTTTCTTTTAAGTGTATTCGAGAAACAATACATATGCATATTGTAAAGTAGCAGTTGAGCTGTATTCCAAGGCAAGCAAATGTAAAAAACTCACGCAGAAACTCATCTGGGAATTTTGCGTAAGCATTGTGCCATTTGCTCACCTCTAGACAGCCTGGTGTCATTATCAATGTTATGAAACTTCATCCGACCAGTATAAACCTTTATCAACCCTTATCGGTCGTTATAAACCTTAACGGACTAGAACCAACCCATTGGTTGTTATCAACTTAGCAAACTCGATCGAGCCTTATTTATTTATTTATTTATTTATTTATTTATTTATTTATTTATTTTCACAATACTGCAGCCCCTCCCCTGGTGGGGCTATAGCGGGAGTGGATAATACAATATCCTTATGATGGATATCAACCCTTATTGGTCGATATCCACCTTATCGCAATCGACCCGATACTTATGAACTCTTGTCTGTCCTTATCAATCTTATCGGACTTGATCCAACCCTTAGCAATGCTTATCGATGCTTACTAACCTTATCATAATAGCTGCGACCAATGTAAGCCCTTATTGCTATTTCCAGCTTATCCATCTGCGTCGAACCACTATCAACCGTGATGAGACCCATGTAACTTCTCGTCACTCCTTATCAACTCACTGACTCCTTATCTGTCTGTTTTGCGCAACGTCAAGTTCATGAATCCTCAAAGATCCGTGGCATTTCGATTCGGTGAAGGAATGTCCCAATGGAAAGCGCATCCTGCATCCACTGAAACTCATCAGAAATGGGGCATGTTTGGCATTAAATTTTCGCAAAATCTGCATTTTCCTAATACCCACAATGGTCTAAGATGGCTCTACATGTCCTAGAGATGGCTTTTATTCCACCATAACTAAATCTTACAATGAAGCCTTCATAGAAACTATTCTCCTTCGACATTTGTTTTGTATCGCAGGCACAACACATTCATATGGTTCAGATATATTTACCTTCTGCCAGTGGGTAAAACACTCAGCTTCTGACCATGGGGTCTTAGGTTCCAAACTCACCACCGCCAACGTTTTTTTCCCTTTCGAATGAATTTTTTTATGCATTATCTTTATAGTGATTCGTCTTACGTGACAGATGGACAGTTTTCCTCATTGGGTAGGCATAGAAATGCTTACGCATTTAAAAGTGATTACCAGTCACCATTATAACTTTTACACATTGGAGTTGGCTAGGTCTCACAGTATAGCTTACTTGCCCATTTGCACGACATTTATAGTGCTGCTTGAAAGCTTGGAAGTGACTACTCAGATACCTTTCAGTTTCTGATGTTTTGGCATGGCATTTCTTACAAATGTGGAATCACGAAAGAAGTTTGCAGTTTTTGCTGTATAGTTTTTTTGTGTGTTCTTGGTCTATGTTTGTTGCTATTGTATTCTTTTGCCATTCAGGCTTTCAACTTTTCCTTTCTTTACCCAACTAGTTTCAGATCTGTACATTGGGTTGCTGAAGCTATCACATAAATGTTTTTCCTCTCACTTGTTGTATATTTATGCAGTGCTTAGAGTTATGCTAAGTCACCCTGTATGTGGGCCAGTGGTGCTCACTGCAATATTGTACCTTAGCGGGGCAGGGCTTAGTCAAGCTGCAGTTTACGCAGCTTTTTCTCGTTACCCCGTCTCTCTTCGAGAAATGAATAAAATTTGGTTGATTGATTGATTCATTCATTGAATAGTGCCAGCTTCATTCGTTGTTCACTATGGATGTTGTCAAAGCAACATAACCCCATTTCGTCTTGTCTATCTTTGCACACATTGTTCTAATGGCTTTTCCTTGGTTTTCCCAGGGCCTGGTCGTGCCTGTGATTCGCAGCTGTGAGCGAATGAACTACGCTGACATCGAGAAGGCCATCTTCCAGCTGGGTGAAAAGGCCCGCACGGGCAGCCTGGCCATCGAGGACATGGACGGTGGCACCTTCACCATCAGCAACGGCGGCGTCTTTGGCTCCATGTTTGGCACACCCATCATCAACCCACCCCAATCGGCCATCCTCGGCATGCACGCCATTTTCGAAAGGCCCGTGGCCATCAATGGAAAGGTTGGTTTGGACCTCGCCATTTGTTCATTCACAAAATTAAGGAGTTGGCTGACATAAGATAAGAGTAAGCAAACATCGATGGGAGAAACCTTTCTTGTGCAGTAGTCATAAATTAGGCTAATAATTATCCATTAAGAGGAAGCTTTAGCTCGGGCCCAACTCCGACGCGGCCTATTCAAGTAGACAGTAAAACGCAGAAGCGCTTTTCTGAGATAACCCCTCGACCAATTTTAGTGAAATTTGTTGCATTCGAGAGAGAAATTTGAACTCTAGTGACTGTTGGAAGAGGAATTTCGATTTAAGGCCTGAATTTTGCTGAACGAATTTTCAGGAATTAGAAAGTTTGAAAATAATACAAGCATGAAGTTTACAAATTAATAGCTCTGCATCATGAAAACATATCGCGGTTCTGTAAAGGGCATTCATTAGATAATCGAAAGCGGACGAATTGGATGTGTCAGTTTATATCTTACACGAATTCGTTACGTTGTGTACAAGGGTTCTGCAAAAGCCGTATTTACATAATATAATTTCTTTTGAGATTCATGTGTAACATACCAATTTTGTCCGCTTTAGATGTACTATTAGATGCAATGCACAGAATTGTGATATCATATTTCATTGCAGAGTTACGGTATTGTAAACTTGATAGTTTCGTTTTCTGAAAAATTTGCAATTCCTGCCAAGTTTTAATAAAAAATTTACGACCTAAATCAAAAACTTGAAACCAATAGTCACTAGATTTTAAAGTTTTTCTTGTAATTGCAACAAACATCGTCAAATTTGGTGCAGTGGTTGCCGAGAAAAACAAATTCTCCTTTTACATGCATTTAGATAGGAGCACCACAGCTAAAGCTTCCTCTTAATGCATCAACTCTGAACGTCGACAGTGTGGTTCTTCTTTGCATCTTTGCACCACACTATGAACAGTGTTCTTTGCTGAGTGTCTTTTAGGAACTTGGCCATGTGTATTAGACCTTGTCTTCTGAGAAAATTCAAACCAGTAGATTTTGCTTCAATCCTTTCTGCCTTGTGATGAAACGTGAGAAAAGCACCACTGCCATCTTTGTGAGGTCATGCCCAGCAGCGTTGTCTGTAAAATTCCTGTGTGGACCTGTCATTGCAGGTTGAGATCCGGCCCATGATGTACATTTGCTTGACGTACGACCACCGGCTGATCGACGGCAGGGAAGCTGTAACGTTCCTCAAGAAGGTCAAGTCCGCGGTCGAAGACCCCACTGTGCTTATGCTTGACGTCTAGCACTGGATCTCGGAGCCCGGTGATGCACCACGTATAGAAACCTCTGGATAAAGTTAAATGTGTGAGTAGCGCTCTCTGAGTCTTCATCCATAGTTTCGAGAGGTGTACGCCAGGAACCCATATATGAGGTACTTCGTCATGACAGGGGTGCATGGATTTCGTCTGGATAGAGTGCTCATCATGTCATGTTTGTCGTGTTCATGCCACGTCTTTATATTTGTCACGACTCGGAGTCTGTGCGTTAGCTCCTCCTGAGCAGTGGCATAAGAAGGTGGAGTCTGGTGCCTGGCTTTCGCCAATTGCCGTCGTGAACGAGACAAAGGCCCAATAAAAACGAGCAAAGAGTAGTTATTTAATATAGTGTCTCAGCAACAAAGCAAACTGGCGTTATTAAGTAGCGGCTATGGATATGTTAGAAAAAGTAGGAAAGCGACAATTGCAAAGAACAGGTGTAACAATGCAGCATAAACAAATGAACTATGTATGTCTACTGGTACAAACTAAACTTCTAAACAGTAATTGGGACAGAAAATATTTAGAGTCCGCAGTCCACAGAATCAAAAGCAACATACAGTGAACCGGGCGCATCGACAGTCCGTCCACACCGATGCAGCTCGTAAGTGACCCTCGAAGTCGGCGCCTCGACGTCGGCAGCTGGCTTCCACGGTGGCATTCGGTGTTGGGACGTGATGTTGGCAGCCTATTTGCCCGGGAGTTGCTCGGCGTTCATTTATCGTCCCTGGAGCAGACTGGTGAAGTGTCGGATCGGCTCGGTTTTATAAACCTCTCGAGGCGCCAGCATCCACCTCTAGCCGTCCAGATGCACATGTGAAGCATACACGCGTGCACTGGTTCTCACCGTGGTTCAGACTCCACTGGCGGTCACTTTCACTGGCAGGCAATTTAATCACATACAAAACAATAGCTGCTGACAAAGATGGCTTCACGTAGTCCAGGCGTGCTTCCACCGTAGTTCAGACTCCGCTAGCGATCACCTTCACCAGCGAACAATTTAATCACACACAAAACAACAGTGAAGTATGCAAATTGCTCAATGTGTTCTAGATGTACCAAAGATCACGTTCGCTACCCTTTCGCAAAAGGAGCTCCACGTAGGCTCGTGGCCCATTCTTACAGGAGCGATGCTTAATAGGCGTGTATACTTAGGAGGTGGGTAGGCGGAGAATTAAAGAAATAATGCGACTTTTGTGACAATATTTAAAGGCATGATTACTGCCTTGTATTTCTAGTGTCTATTTATAGTTCCAGGTTGTGCCACAGTGATGCCTGTATAAATAGGATACTTGGTACTGATGGGCTGCATACTGTTTGTCTCGATAAAGTGCACCTAAAGTCATGTTCGTGTGATATCCAAGCTTGGAAGCTGAAAAAAAAGGACATTATAGGAAGCTGACGACCGCACGGCAGGCAGTATGAAGGAAAACGGAAGTTGTAACATTAAAGACAAATTATGTATTACAGGAAGGCAGCGAAATGTGATCAGGGATCAGATGCGAGTAGATCATGATGAAGATGCAATTGAAAGGGGCACTGCGGGAGCTTTTAGGCGGGAGGTCATCTAATTTGCAGAGCATAAAGCAAGTGGCCCCATAGAGGAAGATGATGTTCCAAGGGTATGAAAATGTAATTGAGGCTGGCAGAAAATTAGATAAAGAGATCAGGAAAATCACAAGACTAGACTTAATAGAAAGCTTGACCTCGGAAGCTCTTGTCCAGATTATCTGAACTGATCGGAATGGAGAACTCGTTTGCCTCGGGATCCACTGCACTGAATCTGGTGAGATTTGTGAAAAGAAAAAGTTAAGATTTCACCTACTGTAGGACATCGGATCAAATGGGAATTGGGCGCAAGCATGAACGTGAGTGGATGCCGGTAAATGCGAATGGAAGTGACTATGACTGCAAGGGAGTTTTGGTGAGCAGTATGAGTGAGTATCCACTCATTCTGCTGAGCTATGCTATAGGAAGTTTATTTTTAATTTAGTCAATAAACGTGCTGTTTTGAAGAAGTCTGGAAAAAAGTTAGGCCAGAAATTAGCACCGTTAACTCGAGTATGCAGCAGCACACTTAGAATGTGACGATTATGACATCTCTACAGCTGCGCATGAATGCGTCACGTGGAAACTTGCACGCTCGCATTTATCAAAGTGTTGTTTTTATACGTACCTCGTATCTCTTACAAACTTGCAATTCCGTGCACGCCGTAACGTGCCCTGACGTACTTGGAGTTTTCTGTCAGATGCCTCCAAATTGGTGAAGTCCGCCTGAAATGCTGTAAGGAAACGCATGACCGGTGGTGTGATCGAACCTCTGTCTTCCAGCCCAGTAGTGTAATGATCTAACCATTAGGCAAATATTGCACACGTGCTTCTCTCTTGCCAGAGTCGCTCTTTGAAACACGTCTGGCGTGCGCGTCATGTGCCAGTTTCTCGCTTTCTTCTCGCGTGACAGCTAGCTTCTTTAGACGCTGTGTTAGACGGCACGATTTTCAGAATCTGCGCATATTTTTTTGTCGGATGGATATATAGTATACCTCCAAAGCGGTTGAGGTCCACCTATAATGCTGTCACAGTAATACAGTCAAACCTCGATATAATGAAGTTGTACTTGCAGTGGAAAACTTCGTTATATCAAGAATTTCGTTATATTGAGGTTTCGTTAATTCAGTAGAACTAATATGAGGAAATAAAAATAGTTCATTACATCACGAATTTCGTTAAATCGAGGTTCGTTATATCGAGGTTTGACTGTATGGCAAAATGTTTTTAGAAACGCAAGTATCAAGTTTACAACTCTGTAACGCAGCAGTGAACTACGATATTGCGATTCTCTGAACTGTACCGATTGAGACATCTACAGGGGACAAAAGTGATGCATCACACACCATTATGAAATATACCATTGACCAGTGAGTAGGACTTTTGTCAAACCTTCTTTTGTAAAACAGAAACAATTTACAGAACTGCAATATATACTGTTTGGTGCGTAGTTATGGATTCATAAATTTTGTGCTTCTTCCTTTTTAGATTTTTGGCAATTTGGTAAAAGGGCTGAAAATCGAAATTCTGCTTGCTTATTGTGTCCTGGAGTCGAGCACAAGAGACAGACTCTTGGAGCAGACGAAGAAAATATGAAAGCTACACTATGTACCGATATAGCTGGTAATAGCAGTAAGAGCGCACCAGACCGACAAGGCGGCTGGTGGCGACTCGCTCCTCACAAAGGGCCAATTCTGCCTTTAATCCCTTTTTGGTTCCTCATCGGCAGGAACGAGGCGGGGTGGGTGCTGGCGTCACCCGCATCTAATTCGTGATTCGTCGCGGAGATGGCTCGGCGCTGCATATCGTCACCCACGTCACATTCTTGTTTCGTCGCGGTGATTAGTCGTGGTGCTCAGAAGAATGCAGGGGGGGAGCGCTGGTTACCTCGATGATAGGCACCCAGTCTGGCACAATATTGCTACTATCGGTATAACTCAGCTTTCTCTTTTAAGTGCAACAAATTTTATTCAAATCATTTCAGCGGCTGTGTAACAAGAGCATTTCTGCATTTAACATGTGCTTGAATGGGGAGATTGAAGGTGCCATTGTCCTGGTGTGAACGCAGACATGCTTGCGATAATGATGAGGGCGCATTTCTTGAGCCCAAATTTTGAAACCTTAGGTAAGGAAGGTTTAAGAATTTCTTCTTCTTCCTTACCATAGTAAGGAAGACTTCATTGCAGTTAGGCCAATTCTGAAAGCATCCTTACTGAGGTGCCCTTAGTGGAGGCTTCCTTGGTGCTCTCTTACGGTAAGGCAACCCTGAAGCTACCTTCAGCTTCCTTTGCTATTTTCACTGAACGAGGGCTTCTTCAAAATGCTCGCTCATGATTGGGCTGAATAAAGACATTTGCATGAGACTTACGACTACAAATGCCCTCGAACCCAGACATGTGGAATCCGTTCCTTACCTAACGAAAGGGTTCCTTTAGTGAAGGCATTTAAAAGGATCTTTCAGAATACATTTGCTTCCTCCATGCATCCATCATGGTAAGGAAGCATGAAGGGCTCCTCGTATAAGGTTAGGAAGTGGCCTAAGGAAATGAAGGTTTCAGAATTTGGCCCATAGTGTCAAAAGCACACTGATACCACGCTCCGAAAATGTTTGCAATTGGCAGTTACATGTTCTTGTTCATAATGTTGTGGTTCGTGTTACTGTTGTTATCTTGTGACTGCATGCCTCTACTTGGGCAAGATATTATGAACTGAATGCCAATTTTTTTTTTTTTTTTCTCTTCTCCTCACTCTTTCACATTGCAGGACAGGCCTGGCACACTATGGGGGAATGTACCCGAGAAGCGCACTTCAAAGTCTGAAGATTTTTTATTTAGGTCTTTACAAACGTTTTGCGGAAAGATGTTGTGGAGCTAGACGTAGTAATTTGGAACGGGCACGGCCAACAGCTTCACAGCAGCCCTAGCGTTGCCTTTCGTTCATGTACAGGCCTGCCGCTTCTCTTAATGTTTTTTTTTTTTTTTATCTCATTCATCTAGAAAGCAAAGCACCCTCAATAACACAGAAAGCTACTACTTGCAAGGAGACGGTGTCTTTGTACAATTGTTTACTGACTGCTTTACTAGAATGTTTCGAAAGCAGCGTTGAGAAAGGCTGGAGAAAATGTTTTTGTTTTTACCTTTTATCGAGATCACGCTTGCCGGTTTCAAGATAAAAGGGCATGATTCATTAAACCATGTTACAAAGATCTTGTGTGCTGTGTTTGTCCTTTGTCATTTGAGATACCTAGATTTAAAGGGACAGTAAAAAAAAAACACTGAATCAGTTTGGCTGATTTAGTGTTCTTTAAAATATTTTAATTTCACCCTGATAGGTTGGTTATTAGCAAAGAAAATGAAGGCCAAAGTTGTCTTGTTTTTTTTAAATCTCGCGCCAGAACCTTTACACCAGCATGTCTTCGGGACATCATGGATTTCAAAGCACACATATTTCTGAAGCATAACTGCGAGTCGGCCTAGTTGGAACAGATTCATTTTCTTAAATTTTTCTGCGCAAACAAACAGGGACGAAGAAAAAGGAGACACAAGGACGAGCGCTTTCTAACAACTGATTTTTATTATGGAAGAACCACTGGCTTGAATACCCACAGGTCTGCGCGATCCTGTCAATAGAACACATCAAGAGCGCATAAAATAATGCTTGTCATGAAATGTCGCTACCCGGTCAGCATAAAAAGCAGCAATGATCATAAAACAAGGGTTTCTGGGTTTTAAGTGCCAAAACCAGTTCTGATAATGAGGCACGCCGTAGCGGAGAGCTCGAGATTAATTTTGACCACCTAGGGTTCTTTAACGTGCACTACAACGCAAGCACACAGGCGTTTTTGCATTTCGCCTGCATCGAAATGCGACCAAAAAAATTTCCATTCTCTCTAAACCACAAAAATATACGACACATCTGTCTTTTGTTAACTGCAAAAAAGAACCTGAAAAGAGCGAAATACAATATTTAGGTATTAAACAACACAAACGCTATGATACGCTAATTTTTCCTTCCCGGCATCCAATTACACAGTTGAAATAGAGTTCATCCTAACATTTTACATACAGGTGGGAAGTATGCTTCCCGGCAAAGAGGACACAATATGTAGAAACTGGGGCTGTAAATCCTTTTTTCGCACGAGATGGCATGTTTGCATGCTTTTTTCGTGTTCAGCAGAGATTATCCCAGCTACCGAAAATCTTCTGTGGTTGAAAAAATGCTTACGACTAGCTTGCTAACAATATGTAGCAGGTGGGAAATATACCCCCTGCCTTAGATGATAGAGGGGCAGGGGGGGGGCGCTCTCGATGCCTCCCCCTGTGTACACGCCTGTGGTAGGGAGCATGGGAACTCTCAGAAGTGAGTCAAAACAATGGACGAGCGGTTCCTCCAGTAAGATGAATTGGCCATATAAGGCGTAGGGTAGATAACCGGTGGGTGCCAAGAGAAGGGAAACGCGGTCGAGGACGGCAGAAAACTAGGTGGGATGATGAAGTTAGGAAATTTGCAGACCCAAGTTGGAAGAAGCTAGCGCAAGGCAGGGTTAATTGGGAGTAGAGTGTACTAGAATATGGTTGAGTGGGGCTAGCGGCTGAGGCGGCGCATGCTTTGCAGTGAGGCGCCCGACGTGGAAATACTCCATTGATAGTGCAAGTCCATTCCACCCACCTCGCATTTGAGTTTAGTGCGACTCCCACTCTGCTCGAGCTCAAATGGAAACTGAGCACTAAAATAAAACAGTAAGCTGTCTTTCGCCAGCTTACAAGCCGGCGTCTAGAATTAAGATATCTTTTATCAACCCAAGGTTGGCTCATCCAGGATTTTTAAAGCAAAGCTTTCTTGGCCTTTTCCTGCGACTTTTCCACTGCTGCCGGCCGCTGCCGCCGTCGTCTTGCACGCCGCGTCGGGAGGTGGTTCAGAGCGTGCAGTTACATGGCAGAAGCGTGGCAGAGACGAAAAGCGACGAAAGGCCCCGCTTGCCTCGCTCGCGCACGCGAGATAGAGCTGCCATCGTCTCCTCACCCCCGCAGGCTTTCACTCGCACGTACGATGCGCGGCGACGATGTTATCGCCCCTGGACTTTACACGGAACATCACGGCGACGACAGAAATGCGCTGGAGTGTCCGCATAATTGCTATCGCAATAAAAACAGATTGGAATAGTTTTACGTTGTCAGCCCAGTGTTCATTGCGGCTCTCTGGGTCTGCAGTCTCACATGGTGACCGAAGAGAAAGAAATCGAGCTGGGCAGGCCATATAATGCGTAGGGTAGATAACCGGTGGGTGCCAGAATGGGTGCCAAGAGAAGGGAAACGCGGTCGAGGACGGCAGAAAACTAGGTGGGATGATGAAGATGGGAAATTTGCAGAACCAAGTTGGAAGAAGCTAGCGCAAGGCAGGGTTAATTGGGAGTAGAGTGTACTAGAATATGGTTGAGTGGGGCTAGCGGCTGAGGCGGCGCATGCTTTGCAGTGAGGCGCCCGACGTGGAAATACTCCATTGATAGTGCAAGTCCATTCCACCCACCTCGCATTTGAGTTTAGTGCGACTCCCACTCTGCTCGAGCTCAAATGGAAACTGAGCACTAAAATAAAACAGTAAGCTGTCTTTCGCCAGCTTACAAGCCGGCGTCTAGAATTAAGATATCTTTTATCAACCCAAGGTTGGCTCATCCAGGATTTTTAAAGCAAAGCTTTCTTGGCCTTTTCCTGCGACTTTTCCACTGCTGCCGGCCGCTGCCGCCGTCGTCTTGCACGCCGCGTCGGGAGGTGGTTCAGAGCGTGCAGTTACATGGCAGAAGCGTGGCAGAGACGAAAAGCGACGAAAGGCCCCGCTTGCCTCGCTCGCGCACGCGAGATAGAGCTGCCATCGTCTCCTCACCCCCGCAGGCTTTCACTCGCACGTACGATGCGCGGCGACGATGTTATCGCCCCTGGACTTTACACGGAACATCACGGCGACGACAGAAATGCGCTGGAGTGTCCGCATAATTGCTATCGCAATAAAAACAGATTGGAATAGTTTTACGTTGTCAGCCCAGTGTTCATTGCGGCTCTCTGGGTCTGCAGTCTCACATGGTGACCGAAGAGAAAGAAATCGAGCTGGGCAGGCCATATAATGCGTAGGGTAGATAACCGGTGGGTGCCAGAATGGGTGCCAAGAGAAGGGAAACGCGGTCGAGGACGGCAGAAAACTAGGTGGGATGATGAAGATGGGAAATTTGCAGAACCAAGTTGGAAGAAGCTAGCGCAAGGCAGGGTTAATTGGGAGTAGAGTGTACTAGAATATGGTTGAGTGGAGCGAGCGGCTGAGGCGGCGCATGCTTTGCAGTGAGGCGCCCGACGTGGAAAAATACTGTGGCGGCGCTGCGATCAAAGTGGATTGGGCCGCATCATGGGCCGCATCAAGGTCGCGTTGTTGGAAACTGTTGGCGATTAGGGAGCCTACATGTAAGCGCTGTTTTAGGGTAGTGACAACACCAAAATTTTGACCGCTGTTTACCGCCAAATTTAGTGGGTATAGCCATTTTGATTCCAAATCTCGGTAGAAATCGCGGCGCATTCCTGCTTTTTTTTTTTTTTCATGTTCTGATGTACCCATATTGGCATGCGATCTAATAAATTTCTTTAATTTAGTTTTTCATCAATGCACACACGAACCCTAGCTGCACACATCTTTAATATAGTAGTTGCCTTCTCCTTTTATTTTAGCACATCAAACTTACTTTTTTCCTATAGCATATATAAAGCAACAAGTTATAAGGCACGGTGACGTGTTCGTAGTATTATCTCGCGCCAGGAATGTGAACTGCATTAAGCAACTGCCCCACACCGGACGTCACTATTTGCGAGCAGTGCGGCATCGAGAATCCTGTCCCATCACATGCACCCATGCTCTCCCCGGTGCAAATCATGTCGAGGGGACCATCCTACAACTGAACCGAAGTGCACGCTACGCCAGCGACAACCCTTCAACACAGCCTGGGTGAAAAAAAGCCATCGAGGATGAACAGCGGCAACTGAAGGCCTCCACCAATGCGACTCCTCCATCAGCGATAACCCCTGCTTCTGGAACATCATACAAGAAAGCTGGCCGCGGTCTCGTTCGAAGACGCCGTCCAGATCCCGCCCCAAGACTTGGGCAAACTCCAAGTCCCGTTCCCGATCCCGCTCCCAGTCGTCCTCCGCCCGCAACTAGGTGAAGCGTCAGACTGCCCCGGCATCTCAGGCATCCCCGCAGCCCTGCAAGAAGGCACTACTAAGCAAGCCGGCAACTACAGAAGCTACCCCGGACCGTCAGCAGCCCCGGGCCCCGGAGAACACCAATGCCAAGGCGGCACCTCGGGAGGTAATTAAGTTGCCCGCGGGATCCCCCACATCTCGCTCCCCCCAACCTTCACCCCACAAGCACAACACGTCCCCCTGTACTCCCCTACCGAACACCCACACCGATCCCCTTCTCTATCCGGCTTCACCACTTTTACGGGTACCTCTCCATTCGTGGGAGCCCTGGTATCAAAACACTTAACGTGCAACTCCCACACTATAAACATCGATATCCCACACCAAATTCTTGAAATCATTACACAGGGCAAGAACAGCTGCAGTCTCTTCATACTTAACGTGTACAGTTCTCCCCGCTCTCGCACACACTCATTTCATCGCCTTCTAATAGAATTTGGACGCCTTGGGCGCACCCTTCTCGTGTGCGGTGATTTGAACGCTCCGCATACAGTTTGGGGGTATCCGCAAATCTGAATCCAAAGGAACTCGACTCTGGGATGACATGTGTAACTTGAGATACACCTTACATACAGACCCAGGGCACCCAACACGTTTGGGTAACAGCGTCACACGTGACACGTGCCCTGACCTTACTTTTTCCAAAAATACAGGACCAGTGATTGCACATGGTCCTCTCGATGAACATCAAGGCAGCGACCATTACATCGTGGCCACTACCTTACCACTGTCCCGAGCGGAAAGTGCGCATCACGGACTGGACGCGGTTCAGGGAGTGTCGACAGAATCCTCCTGAAGGTCTGGATCGAGTCCCTTTCTGCTGACCTAGATGCGTGTACGTGCACACTGCATGGTTACCACAACTGCAACCCCAGACGTGTACCCGCACCTACTGCATCTGTGGGAGGCACGTAGGGGGCTCACGCGACGATGGAAACACCAACGCCTCAATCGCAAGCTTCCCCGGCGTATCGCACAAATTTCGCAGGAGGCACAAGAATATGCTGAGACACTCGTCCGAAACAACTGGCGAGGTTTTTGCGAGCGTCTTTCAGGCACCCTAGGCACCGCGAAAACATGGTCAATACTTCGCGCACTCATAGATCCCTCCACTACAAGGACGCAAACAGTTAATCGCCTACACAGCTTAACACACAAGTACCGAGACGATCCGGCTGCTCTTCTTAAAGAGCTAGAAAAACGATTCATCCCCACCGGCACACCTCCACAGTATCCGAATTACCCGCAAGCATAAGAATCTAATGAGGAACTCGACGCGGACATTACAATCGATGAGGTTCGCGTGGTACTTCAAGATCTCCGTCGAAACAGGGTCAGACGGGACCATTCAGGATCGACTGCAGCAGGCCGTCGACATCGTCACCGCTTAAGCACGACAGGGCAGCTTGTCTTGTGCTCCACAAAAGTCCGAGCTTGTTCTCATCCGCGCACGTAGCATTACCCCTCCACCCGAAATCACGGTGCACGTGGATGGCGTTCCTGTCCCCCAGGTGAACCGTGCTCGCATTCTTGGACTACACGTTCAGGCGAACGGGAAGGCGAACTATACTGTATCTCTCTTGTCCCGGCAGACCGAACAGACTTTGGCCATGATTCGGCGGGTCTCCAACAGGCGCTCAGGTATACTGGAACGGGACCTACTGCGCCTGGTGGAGGCCTGTGTGATCAGTCGCATTACTTACCACCTTCTCTTCCACAGACTTACGCAGTCGGAGCAGATACGGGTCGACACGATGCTGCGAAAGGCGACCAAGCTCGCCCACGGCCTCCCACAATACACCGCCACGAAACGTCTGCTAGCCCTATAGGGACGCATAACACTCTCGGTGAGTTATTGGAAGCTCAGTGGGCCAGTCAATGACAACGTCTTTTGCTCACACCCACTGGGCGGCACCTGCTCTCGAGATTGGGACATCCAGTTTTGCACAATTATGATGAGGACGTCGCCATCACTATTCCGACTTAGGTCCGTACAGCCTTAAAGGTGCACCCACTACCACGAAACATGCATCCTGAGCATGACGCGGGACGCCGGCGCGCCCGTGTACGGTACCTGGTGCACATGCTCGGTGACATCCCTGAGACAAAAACCCTATACACGGATGCTGCTCGGTGCCAGAACGGGTATTCCGCGGTATTGCTGGATGGCGCTGAAACATTTATTACGGCCGCCTCCTTGCGGGGTTCTACACCTGGACATGGAGAAGTCCTTGGAGTAGCGCTTGCTGCGCGACACACTCTCCAGATTCCTGGGGAGGTGTGTATCCTAAACCGATTCCCAGCAAGCATGCCGCGCCTTTTTGATGGGATGCGGCTTCTCCAAAGCGGCTCTCCACATCCTACACCAGTCACCAAACACAGACACATCTGCCCCAGAACGCATCCACTTGCTCTGGACTCCTGGCCATGCCTCACTGCCGGGTAATGACCGCGCGGACGCGGTCGCTCGAGAAATTACCCTCCGAGCTGCCCGGCATGACGAGGATCGGAGTACAGATCAGGTGGGCTCCCCACTCACATACAGAGACGTATTAAAAACTATACACGAGCTACACACGTCATGGGTCCGCCGCCGCTGTCGTTCTCGCGAGAGGAAGAGGTGGCACTCCGCCAACTCCAAACACACGATCGTACACATTTCCCAACCTCCTCTCCCTACATAAATTTTACCCTGACCGCTACGCAGACTCTTGCCCGGGCTGTAGCAGCTCCCCCACGGCGTTCCATGTCACGGTGGAGTGCACCGCAAAATTATTCCCTCCCCTGCCAGTCATCCTGCACCCCTTCCGCACCAAAGAGCTGTGGGAGGATGCCCTCCGCGACGGGCCTCCCGAGGTTCGCCGGGCCCTAGTTCAACGGGCCCTTGCTGTCGCTGAGATCGTTCTAGGGACCCCGGACTAGGCGTCCCTCCCACACTCTTACTACCTTTTCTTTTTGTAATAAAATTTTTACTCTCTCTCTCTCTCTCTCTCTGCATTAAGCATTGTCGTTGCCTTCCACTTGTACAAACTATAATTTTCCGGTGTTTTTCGAAATGTGCTGTAATAAAAACTGCGGTTACAAGCCTGTTTAACTAAAACGTAGACGTGCCGTGTACTGCTCTCAGACACGCTATGTGTCTCTGGCTGCTGAGGCCAAAGTTTACTTAAAAATGACAGCAGATCCACGAGGTGAATGATGATGAGTGGGCGAAGCTCCGGAGGGAATCATCGGATCTCCCGCTTAAGGGGACGCTAGCACAAACGCGTTAGAAACGTGCAGTACTCTCTAGTAAGGGGGAGCGGCCACAGCGTCTTACGCAGCCATTTACACATGCCGAAACGTGCACCGCGTTTGCCGACGCCATCACATGACTGCTGAGAGAGTATACCCCCCGTATTCATAAACGCTCCTCGACTTGAACTTGACTTGCCACCGCTTTGGGCAGCGCGTTCGAAACGCGTTGAAGGTAAGGTGGAGAGGCCACAGCGTCTTACACCAGCTTCTTACACGGGCCGTAACGCGCTAGCACAAACGCGTTAGAAACGCGCTAGAAACGCGGCCTTTCGTTAATGTTGGGTATTTATAGCCATCGTGGTGCGTTTGTCCATGTCCGCTTCGTGGCGTAGTGGGCTAACGCCGCGTATTTTTTTTAGGGACTTTAACGCCGCGCGCTCGGAAGCGAGGGGTCCCTGGTTCGATTCCGCGCTACGGACACAACTTCGGAATTTTTTTCTCATTTTTCTCAGACTGGTTACACACTACTACTACTACTACTACGACGGGGACGGAACGGGTGCCGCCATAAGGAGCTTCGCCCCTAAAAAGGGAATTAGTTTCACGTCGCCAAGGGTTGCGGGAAACGTGGTCTGTCGGTTGGTCTTTCGCCATTTTGATTCCCACATCCTATATTCGGCGGAAAATTTTACCCGCCAATTTAGCTGGCGGCGGCAAGTAACGGTTACATAGCTTACATGTTGGTTCCCTGCTGGCGATACTGCTCGACAGGGTCATTCGTACGTACTATTTCGCGCGCTGGTATTTGCGTTCAGACCGCTCAGATGGTGTTCGTAATTCCACATGACATGTATATTTATGCCTTAAGAATAATTTCCTTTCTTTCTCTTCTTTATTTTGTTTTATTCTTTAATGCCGCTCAGTGATTGCGCGTGCATTGCGACCGCAGTGCCGGCTTTCATTCTACTATGTTATTGTACGGTTCCCTTTGGAGAACAAATATTTTTCTCGTTCTTCAAGCAGCATGCATATCTCGTGTGTATTGTTGCGCATATAGTTTTCCATCAGTAGATCTTGAGAAACGCAGACGAATAAACATATGTAACCTTCCTGCTTGCCGCTTCAAACAAGGTAAAACATAACTGTCCGATCCGGCGCTTTGCACTCAGATTTACGGGAAGCTGCTGAGTCGCTTCGGGCGACGGTATACGAGCATTCTGGTCCGACTCCGTAGAGTCTTGGGCAGCCATTTGAGTTGCGACGCTCTCAGCTTTGGGAATGCGAGTGGCAGATTTCGCAGCGTGCGCCGCGAACGCGCGAAGGCGTTCTGCTTCACCCTGGCGTCTCCCTCGCCGGACCAAAGCGATATTCGCCCGTCGACGCCGTTGCCTTTCTGCGCCGCTTAGCGCAGCAGTTTTCTTAGTTGTTGCCATCGCAAGCGAAGCAGCAAGCGGCGTGTAAGCACTGCTGACGCATGTTGAAGCTGCACTCCGTAGGCGACGAGGTGACTACCGGACTTTTCTGATCGTGGCTGCTATAGGTTCTGTAGGTACTGGGTGCTGCTGCTGTCTTGTCGAAAAGCTCATACCTAAAGAGGAAAAAAAAAACAGTGGCGATTCTAGCGGTAAATGCGAGAGAAATGCGCTAGCATTACGTCGCACCTAGGTCCCCGGGTCCATGATTTTAAACCACGTTCATCACATTGCAAAATGTTTAAGTGCGAAGCATTCTTGGCGAACATTTGTCACTTTGACAGTATCTATCTATCTATCTATCTATCTATCTATCTATCTATCTATCTATCTATCTATCTATCTATCTATCTATCTATCTATCTATCTATCTAGCCGCCTACGTCTTAGGTGCTCTCATGGTCGTATCGTTACCTTGATATTTACCAAATTGGCATGCTATATGACAGGATTGTATGACGAACATAAATGATAGGTCATGACATGAATATCATGACATGTGTGTCATGTAGGTCATGAAACAGCCGTCTACGTCTTGGTGCTGTCATGCTTGCTCCGTTAACTTGGTAGGGACCGAATTAGCATAGTATGACAACAGTGTATGACGAACATAAATGATAGGTCATGACATGATTGTCACGACCTCAAATCAAATCGAACATAAGATGGTCGATATGTCATGACATGCGTGTCATGCAGGTCATAAAACCGCTGCCTAAATTGACAATGACCGAGCGAAAAAAATATTAACACAAAAAAAACTGAAATGGGTTCGCACGTGGGTAATAGTGAAGGAAACACTAACGATGATGCCAGAAGTCATATGTCATGAGCATGAGTCAGCAAACATGACAATGGCACCCGCCGGGTGGCTCAGTCAGCTAAGGCGTTGCGCTGCTGAGCACGAGGTCGCGGGATCGAATCCCGGCCCCGACGGCCCCATCTCGATGGAGGCGAAATGCGAAAACGCCCATGTGCTTGCGTTGTAGTGCACGTTAAAGAACCCCAGGTGGTCAAATTAATCCCGAGCCCTCCACTACGGCGTGCATCATAATCAGAACTGGTTTGGCACGTAAAACCCCAGAAAGAAGAAGAAGAAGAAACATGACAATGGCTCAGCGAAAAAAGATTAACACTCAGGAACCACTGAAATGGGCTTTGACGTGGTATTCTAAGTGAAGGAAACACTAAGGATGGTGGTAGAAGCCATAGTCATGAGCATGACTCAGCAAAAAAGATTACCACTCAAAAAGCACTGAATGGGTTCGGATGTGGGCACTAAGTGAAGGAAAAGGCTAAAGGTCAATGGTTGAAGTCATAGTCATGGTCTCCTAGGCGTTGCTAAAGGGACTCCTGAGGAATCATGACGTGACTGTCATGACATGAGTGTCATGTACGTCATGAAAAAGCCCTACGTCTTGGTGCTCTCATGGTCGTTTCGTTAACTTGGTAGGCTCCCCGCACACTGTTTCGCATAACATCGATTCCAACAGGGCGTGGGATCTGCCGGCTTTTCCAGGAGCTCACTCGACGTACGTCAAGCCTCTTCGGGGATCGAAGGGCAACTTACGGTGGTCCGGAGCAGACCACCGTCAAAAGTGTATTTACGTACTACGCGCTCTTCTAATCTCTCCCATCCCGCCCTCTCTACCTTTACCACCTGACCAGCTCCGCCCCCCCCCCCCCCCAACCCACACACACACACTTTTTTTTTTCGCTTTGACACTCCTAATGCAAACGCATTAAAAAAATAATTCGGCGAAATGCGAAAACGCCCGTGAGCTGGGTGGTTTAACCGGGTGGTTAAAATTAATCCGAAGCCCCAGGGGTTCTCAGCCGTCTGCTAGGTTGAGGGAGGCTGCGTCTGCCCCCGTGATTGCTGGCATCAATAAATGTTGACTCTCTCTCTCTTGATGTCAATGGCAGGCGGCTGAGTGACAAGGCCTTTGGCATGGCGAGTGGCCACCGCCGGCGTCTGTGTGCGAAATCGCCCACGCAGTCGACAACACCCAGGCTTTACCTCGGAATCCCCCGACAAATATCGGGACATATGGCCGAATATCGGAGGGAAAGAACGCAGGAATTGAGCTCACAGACGCAACGATGTTCAAGCCGCGACCTATCGGTGTTTGCGCGTGCGGTTAACTAACACAGTTGCTCTTAGCTGGTTAATTTGGAAGAGAATAAAATTGGGAGCTTTGTGGTGGATAAACGTAGACGTTGCATGGCATTACACTTTGCATAGCGTGAACGCAAGCAAAATGTACGTATCGGCGCGTCAGTTGTAAATCATTTAATTAACCGCTTCAGTAAAGCTTCGCTCGCTCCCCATAGATTTTAATATGTGCGTTGGATCTGCGTGTCATTTTTGTTTTGCCACATTTTAATGCCAAATAAGACAAGCAAACTTGCAAGGTGTATTACTGTAGTGACACGGAACACGTGACTCTATGATGTTGCGAAATATGAGCGAAAACAACATTGCAGTGGTGAGAAAGCAAGATGTTACTTTATTGTCGGAATAAAACAAGGTGAGCTAGCTTAGCGGGACTAA